>NC_090848.1:28165000-28465000 GCF_024217435.2 Syngnathus scovelli
TACAAGGAAAGACGTGCGTTTGGTAAACGGCTCTTTATTTAACAAAACAAGAGTTCAACGAGCCAACAACTACTGAACTGTAACGATAAAAACATATATGTACAAGTTGCTACATGAAATAAAATATATCAAATAACTATAACATAAATAGTTCACTGCCACACGGCCCCAAGCACCGGCGTAGACTTCCAGGCGTGTGGCAGCGTGGACTTAAAAGCCATGTCCGAGCCCCATCCACCGTCCCCGGACAGCCACCCGGCCGAGCACCGGCCCCCGACTTCCATCCACGGAGGTGAAAGAGAGCTCCGTAGAGTTGGACCGGGCGTGCGTAAAAGCCATGTCCGAGACCCATCCACCGTCCTCGGACAGCCACCCGGCCGAGCGCCGGCCCCCGACTTCCATCCACGGAGGTGAAAGAGAGCTCCGTAGAGTAGGACCGGGCGTGCGTAAAAGCCATAATAGTTTTTCAAACTCTGTGTCACTCCAAATCATTAAATCCTTCAAACTCTTCATCCTCCGTGTCACTTACAAACAAAGCCGCTAATGATGCTGGTAGTACGTGGGGCCCTTCGTCATCTTCGTCATCCCGTGATCGAATCTTTGTCCTTTGGTAAACAACCGCCGTGCCGTGCTGCTAAAGTCACTTGAAATTCAAATTACAGTAATCCCTTGCTACATCGCGGTTTCACTTTTCTTTTTTTTTTTTAATTTTGAAAATTTAAGAAAAAATTCACATGTAAGTCGCTCCTCAGTATAAGTCGCCATTTATAGACCAAAAAATACGGTACTTTATTTTAAATTTTTATTTTTTCTCCTTCTTCCTTTCTATTCATGTGAAAGTCACGGACATCAATAGGTAAACTAACAACTCTGTTACAGATAAATACAAATTTTATTTTTTATTTTTTTTCTTAAATTGGATAAGGGTGGATTAAATGTCTTACTTCTTACTTCTTATTATTTTTGTACCGAGTATTTATACAAAGTCATAATTAAAATGACTTTCACCTTGTTTTTGCCTTTTATTTTATTTGATTAATGATGTTTACATGTTTGAAACAAAAAAATAGAAAAAAAATACATTCATTCATTCATTTATTTAGTTTCCAAGCAGTGCTCCCATTTTTAACAATAATAAGAGTAGAATATTCAGGGTAACAATGAAAAAGAGGTTATTAGATGGAGAGTGAAGATAATGAAAAGAAGGTGGAGTTGAGTAGATGTTTGGTTGAAGGTGACAAAGAGGACGTGCATGTACTTGTCATCTGCTGCCACACCTCAAAGGTCCATACTTCAAAGATCATTCTTTGTGTGTCTGTCTGTGCATGTGCATGAATCTTTTTAAAAGCCACAACACTTCAAAGATAACTTTGTGCGTGTGCATCTGTGTGTGCGTGTGTGCTTACGTTTATGCGTTTTATAGCAGACTGTATTGTAGTTTGGACACCAGTCATTCAGGTTTTTGGACAATAATAAAATCTAGCTCTTGGATTTCGAAGATGCTTCACAGCAATTTTGTCTCCGAAACATGCACTGCTCTCACCATCTTAGTGCACAATAAATGCATACAATGCATCCTCAAAAAATTCTAACCAGAGTTACAGGGCAATTTTTCATTTTCATATTCGCCTCATACAAAGAAATTAAAATTGAAACATTTGTTTGGCACATGGTTGACAGAGCAGGAAGAAAAATGCACAAGAAAATTAAATGTTTGTCCTGTCGTGTAATTATTGTCACACATGCTCTCTGTAGAAGACAACCATGAGGTAATTTTACCTAGTCTTGGGCCTATACGCTAGCAGTCCCCAACATTTTTAGTATCACGGACTGGATTATTGTCAGACAATATTTTCAGGGACCGGCTTTTAAGATGTGGTGGATAAATACAACAAAATAAAATGATACGACCATCATAAAAACTGTGATGCCGAAGGAAAAGAGACACAGGAGGTGTGTCACAACAGACTTTACTGAACATACCGTAATTTCCGGACTATAAACTTTGTCCATATATAAGGCGCACCATTAATGCAATCACAATATAATAACTTGAAATAGTGAAAACAATAACAATATATCAATAATGTTAATATCACACAACACACAAAATAAACATGTAAAGCTTACTTTAATAAATACAAAACAAAACAGTCAGATAGCTCAGTAAACTTTAAAAGTTAAAGTTAAAGATTAAAATAATAACAAATTAACAATGAATGAATTTGAAGTTGAATGAATTTGTTATTAGATGTATTAAGTTTGTTTTATTGTTGTTATTGTTGTATGAATAAGAAGGGTGATATTGGTGTTTGTGACTGCAGTAAACAGGCCAGGTTGCATCATGTCAGATTTTTAATCCAAATGAAATCATTCTCCATTTTATTTTTTTATTTCAACTTCAGACGCAACAAATTACTTTATAATCACAAAATAATGATCTATAGTCTTTTTGATTCATGATTCATATTCTTCAGCGGGCCACTTATGATTGATTTTATTACACAATGCTTCGGGCCAGTTTAAATTTAGACGCGGGCCGCATTTGGCCCGCGGGCCGGAATTTGGTCCATATATAAGGCTTTTGAGAAAATTTGAGGTTTTTAGGTGCGCCTTGTAGTCCGGAACATACGGTACTCGTAAAATAAGGAATAGGAAGAACAGCGGAAGCGCGTTACCACATAAACACCATGTTTCCAACATACCCTTCAAACTGTAGTTCCGTGGGCAAATTCTGTATGCGAACACCACAGTATAATAATAAATGTGATTCCACTCTGTATTCCTATGCAACTTTACTAGCAGCGTCCTCATAACATCGCGCTAACATAACATGAGTAATGTTATGTTATGTTCTAGTCACCAAGGAGCAGGAGAGAATTTGGTCCATTTTTCAAGATATAAGAAGATTCTGTCATAGTCTAATAAATGAAATGGAAATAAGGCAAGTTATTTATTCTTTCTTGTGCAGTCCGGTACCAAATGATCCACAGACCGGTACCGCTCCGCGGTCCGGGGGTTGGGGACCACTGCTATACACGTCTTCGTTACACTGATGTTAATGGTGATGGACTATACTAATGTAATGTGACGGTTTCTGTGAAATGTTAATGGCTTGCACTTCCGAGCTGCCTGGCATCAACAGTGCATCATGAGTAGTTTACTTTTGATACTTCACATACAAGGTGTACATCATTGAATTTGATTCTCCGTGGTCACGTGACCTCTACATTAAGCCCCCCCCCCCCCCGCCCTTGCGCGTGCACGAGCATGCGAGTAACGTGACCAAGTAGGAGGCCCACTTGAGCGTGCTCGCTACACTTATTAGTCACGGACTGAGCAAGCGCACATTCACGTCTGCCGCTTAGTAACGCGCAGGAGCACGCTGGCTGCTTAGACGCGACTACATTTTCAGCTTTTTCCTCGCTCGACCCACTGACTTTTCTATACGAACAAGTTGAGCGCTTTGCTTAGCTCACAACTTTTTTTTTTTTTTTTTTTTTTTTACCACAGGTGGTGTCGGCGATGGCGCCTCTCACGCGCCTTGCTTTACTGCCGTTAGTTTCGGCCTTGGTGCTAGTGGTGTCGCTTCCGGTGTCCACACAAGAGGCCGCAAGTGACGGTGGCGTAAATGGCTTCAGCCTGCACCCGCCGTACTTCAACCTGGCGGGGGGCACCAAAATCACTGCCACTGCCACCTGCGGGGAAGACGAGGCTGGAAAGAGCGTGCCCGACCTCTACTGCAACCTGGTCGGTGGACCGGTGTCGGGAGACCCTGGACAGACCATCCAGGTGAGCCCTACTAAAGGAATAAACAACGTGACTCCCGTGTGCCGGCGACTAACTCCGATTCACACGTTTTTTGTTGAGAAACAACATTTACTTAACAGTATTCGACCCACCAGACCAGCGGGTCTGTTGTGTGGTTCGTAGAGTTTGGGTATTGTTCTCTCCACCTCTATTGCAGTTCTATAATGCAGCACGAGTCCTATGCAGCCCAGTCCTAGTGCAGGGTATGATAAAGTTGTGCTCGAGAACGAAACACAAAAATATTACTGATCACTAACAGATCATTCAAGGCTTTCATTTTTTAAAAAATAATCTGCGCTTATATAGCGCTTTATCTACACTATAAAGTGAAAAAGAAAAAAAAGTATTTAAACAGCATTTCTCACATCCATTAGCTCCTTCCAGACGTAGCTCCAAAAGGATCAACAAAAATGCTTTACAATGCCTCACATTCACCCTTTCACACACATTCATACACCAGTATGAGGCTGTTGCCATGCAAGGCGCTGCCAGGCCCACGGGGAGCAAATTAAGGTTCAGTGTCTTGCTCAAGGACACTTTGACATAGTCACCAGGGTTGAGGATTGAACCGACAACCTGAGTTGGGAGACAAACACTTTACTATGAGCTCCGCCACCCATAATCTTTCTCTTTTCAGATTCATCAGTAGTCGGTAATAAACAGGCTTGATTAGCTCAGTTTATATGTCGACCAATTGTACAATTTATATTACTTGATTTATTGGGTTTTTACAATACTTAGTGCAACCCTGTTACCAATAATGAGAAACCTGAAAAAGTATTGATTTCTGAAATATAATTCATTTTCCATTACGTAAATAAAGTAACATTGTCTCTGAATAACCAATTGATTTCACATGTGACTTGATTTTAACTTTTAATATCTGTCTCATCCAACTTTTCATGAATGTCATGTTTCACTTTACCAATTTCAGTAATGTACAATATTTATCCTAACACATTTTTTATGTGAATGCATAAGCTCTTTAAGTTGGCTTGAAAACGTTTGAGCTGAGAAAGTAATTTAGGTTTATTTTCATTTAATAAAATCCATCCATCCATCCATTTTCTGAACCGCTTAGTCCCCACGGGGGTCGCGGGCGTGCTGGAGCCTATCCCAGCCGTCATCGGGCAGTAGGCGGGGGACACCCTGAACTGGTTGCCAGCCAATCGCAGGGCACACAGAGACAGACAACCAATCGCACTCACACTCACACCTAGGGACAATTTGGAGTCTTCAATCGGCCTACCAAGCATGTTTTTGGAATGTGGGAGGAAACAGGAGTGCCCGGAGAAAACCCACGCGGGCCCGGGGAGAACATGCAAACTCCACACAGGGAGGGCCGGAGGTGGAATCGAACCCGCACCCTCCTAACTGTGAGGCGGACGTGCTACCCAGTGCGCCACCGAGCCGCCCATTTAATAAAATGATCTGGTAAAAGGGTTAAAATTGGGGTAACAGGGTTACATTAAGTAGGATCATTAGCTAGCTACATTATTTTTGAGTACAGATTGTCAAATAAATGACAAATAAATGGCCAAGACATCATAGTCCTTTTTGAAAAAGTTTTAATGCCATCTGATGCACTAACACTTTTTTTTAAGTACTTTTGTCTCCATTGTAAATCACCATCAATCTTGGCTTGGTACTGTCTCTGCTATTCAGTAGCACTCAATGGTGAGCCATACTGTATGAGAAACAATTTATCTTACTTAATTTAGTGTCAACTACTATTGTAACTCATTTTTGAATACATGTTTATTTATCATGTTAATCCGTCCCATCAAGGTAGTTGCTGCACCCAAAATATGGTATATTTGCACTCCCATTAGGAAAAAAAAGTAAACAATTCTCCCCAACGACTCACGACGTCCCGAGTCGAGGTTAGCAGCACGCTATCCCCACTGTAAGCAGTGTTGACGGTGCACTGCATCCCCCTCCTGAGACTCCGGATGGTGGACCAGAATTTCCTCAAAGCCATCCGGATGTCGTTCTCCGTGGCCTCGCCAAACTCCTCCCACGCCTGGGTTTTTGCCTCAGAAACTGCCGGAGCCGCATTCCGCTTGGCCATCCGGTACCCATCTGTGCCTCCGGAGTCCCACAGGCCAAAACGGCCAGATAGAACTCCTTCTTCAGCTTGACAGCATCCCTTACCGCCGGTGTCCACCAGTGGGTTCGGGGACAGACCATTTTGATGTATTATATTCACCTTGGTAGCCCACCAAAAAGGAATATTTTTTTAACAAAACTGTTGAAATTGAGTGATGAAATGAATGGTTTTGGGGTTGCTATACTGCCAAAATCCATGAGTTTCCAGGGAGCTTTGCCCCCTGGGCTCCCTCCGGGGCGTTGCCCCTGGACCCTACGGCCCCCAATGGGGGCCTGTGGGCCCCCAATAGGGGCCTATGGCCCCTGGCCCCCTGCGGCCCTCAATGGGGGCCTGTGGCCCCTGGCCCACTGCCGCCCCCATTGGGGGGGCCTGCAGCCCCTGCGGCCCCCAGTGGGGGGGGGCATGTGCCCCCCCCCACTCGGGGGCCTTCGGCCACCCCAGTGGGGCATTCGGCCCCCAGACCCTGGCTACTTTTCAGTGTTGTTTTTCATTTGCCGTTCTCATCCCTGATGTTAGCAGTTAGGATCAAGCTCCCCTGATAATTTGGATGAACACTGTTCGGCAGGTAAAAAGAACGACAATTTCAGAATATGTTCAAATTGTCGATAAAAGTAAAATCAAGATGGAGGCAAATGTGCGGGAGCAGTGTATGAAGGCTAAAGCGCTCGATGAAGTGGAATAGCGTTGATATAAGGCTGCTTATCCACACTGACTAGTTTTGGCAAGTTTTAAGCTGGGCGAAGAGGGTGTGGAAGTCTTTCTTAGTCTGCTTCAACTGTCTTGTTTTTCCCCACGTGGACAATGAGCCGGTATATGGATGGTGAAAGAGAATCAAGAATGCCAGGCAGGATGTTCACTATGTCCATAACCTTGACTCTAGGTTAGCAGCGAGTGATAACATGTTTATAATGAATGTGCCTGAGAATGTCCATGGTTGGTGGCGATAGACAGAGTGAAGAAGGAGCACTGGGATAGCTACGGGGAGATTTCTGATGCCGTCATTTAAAATGGTATTGTCGAGTCTGGGTAGCAGCTGGAGATGACATCGTCAGAGGCGGTGTGGTGGCTGAGCAGCCTTAAGGGTGAGTGGGCGACTGCACCACAGGTGGACCTACCCACTCTGGGATTTCCTGAAGGGTTCATCGCCGCGGGTGGTGTGGTATCCCTAAGTGCACCTGAGACCATAGGCCCCAGGTTAGATCCAGTGGCAGACTTCTCCGACAATGAGAGCATAGTAGTGGCAGCAGCAAAATCATTGACCATGACGGCAAATTGATTTTTCAGAACGAGCTGGGAGAGAGATGGTTCTCTTCTCTTCTTGGTACTGGACAAAAACTTCAACCCGGGTAGTGTGACATAATGGTGTTGAGAAGTGTGGCCAGCAAGCTGTTCTGGTTACTGCTATGTTTGATGGGCATTATGTTATACAAGCCCAGATGACTTGTGCCAGTATGGCACCATTGGGCAAGCTAATAGCGGTTTGATGAGCTAAGGCTGGTGAACGCTATGCTAGCTGTTTGCTAGCAAGCTGGGTCACGCGTGGAAGCATATAGCATTGAAAAACCGCAAAACTTAAACTTACATGACTAAGAATGTATTGCGTGGCGCAATACATTTAATTTATAAAGTTATAGGGATGTTAATCTTTGTTATACATGTGCGTTTGTGTTACCAGTAATTGAATGTGTGTCATATTGCTGCTGAACGTCAACAAGACCAAGGAAATCGTTGTTGACTTCCGGAAGGGTCACACAAAACACCTGCCGCTGATCATCGATGGTGCTGTGGTGGAGAGGGTGAGCTGCACCAAGTTCCTGGGGGTGCACATCAGTGAGGACCTCTCCTGGTCCGCAAACACCTCGTCACTGGCAAAGAAAGCTCAGCGCCGCCTGTACTTCCTGCGGAAGCTCAGGCGTGCATGTGCTCCTCAGGCAGTCCCGTCTACATTCTACCGTGGCACCGTTGAGAGCGTCCTCACCAGTTGCATCGCTGTCTGGGGTGGTAACTGCACTGAACAGAACTTGAAGGCCCTGCAGCGCATAGTGAATACAGCTGGTAAGATTATTGGTGCTTCGCTCCCCTCCCTGAAGGACATTTACACTTCCCATCTCGCCCGCAAGGCAACATCGATTGCGAGAGATGTGAGTCACCCGGCTCACTCTTTGTTTGACCTTCTGCCCTCTGGGAAGAGGTACAGGAGCCTGCGCTCCCGCACCACCAGACTCGCCAACAGCTTCTTTCTCCAGGCTGTTAGGACCCTGAACTCGATACCCCTTTCTGCGTAGCGTGCGGCACTGTTGCGCTATTTTCTGGAATGTCTGCTGTACGCTCACTTGCTCCTTTTTGCTCCTCCTATTTATTTATTGTGTTATTTATTCAGCACGCTGTTGTTATACTTGTTTACTTGTTTGTCTGTTGTGGGCCATGTCTTGTCACCGTGGGATAAGGGGGAACGAAATTTCGGTTTCTTTATATGTCTTTGGCATGTGGAGAAATTGACAATAAAGCTGACTTTGACTTTGATATTTAAACCTCAACATATTTGTTTTATTTCAAAAAAAAAAACCGTGACTTTATGTTGTGTCATGTATAGACCCAGAAGCAGACATGACACAAAATTTGAAAAGTAAAAGTCTTTATAAAGTATCAACAGAAAGCAGGGCTGGGCACTCAAGAAAACGAGACATTCCACCTGGAAGAAAGCTCGACGCACTGACAACTTCTCACAGAATAATCCAAACTAATATACTGTAAGACAGCGTGTTAGAGATTCGCTCACTCCAACTTATTTTGCAAGAACCACACGGGAGACAAGTAAGTCCTTTTAGACACCTGCAGGTGGAGAGTCCATTCGTCGCTGTGTGTGCAGCGATGATCGAATGGAGGTCTGAAACTCTCCCTCCCGTAAGGGCATATTTATTAGGAGAAGCAGAGTGGGGGTGAGAGTGGACAGGTTTGGTGAACCCCCTGCCTCTGGTCAAATCAGAGCAGGGGGTGTTTTACGATGTTGTGGGAAACAGAACAACTTTGATTGCTTCCTCTGCAGCTGGTCAATCAAGCAGAGGAAGCAACCACTTTATTTTACTGCGTTGTGAGAGCAACACAAGATTGGTTAATCATTATAGTCTACATTCCAACATAATCCTACGATAAAGATAACCTGGAAAACCCTAACACAGCGGTCCCCAACCTTTTTAGCACCAAAGACCGGATAATAATAATAAGTGATGGATAGGGGTAGGACATGATAAGCCTAGGCTTCTTCCTACTCCTTTTTGAACAGTGATATCTATTGTTTGTTGTTTGTTTTTTTTTGTTTGTTTTTTATTGTTTTTATTCTTTAAATCATGTTCGAAATAAAGATTCATTCATTCATTCATGTCAGACAATATTTTCATTGACCGATCTTTGAGGTGTGGCGAATACATACAACAAAATAAAATAACACAATTGGCATAAAAACAATGACATAACAAGACAAAGCATATAAGGGAAACGCATTAGCATTACTTGGCTATTAGTGTTACTCCACTGCTGCACCTCATTAATAAATCCACACGAACGGAATTTATACAGTTGAACCAAACCGTTTGATTCGGTTTCAAAAGCCATTCCACCCCTAGTTTATTTGCATGTGAGTTCCTATACTCGGTGGCAAAAGCGAGTTCAGTGTTTACCATCGCGGTCTGACGACGTGACGCTTTGCCCTAACCTCGAGCTGGTCGATGGATTAACGAGCGGGTTCATTGTCTCCTCCAGGACTCCTCCGACTTTAGAAAGAGAAGAATGAACTATGAAATGAACAAGTTCATAAAAAAATATGAGAACTGAACTGGACTGAAGAAATTGGCTTAGAAAATGAACTTCCTGAATACTGTCTAATGACTTAGCATCTTAGCATCATAGCATGTTAACATTAATTGACTTATTGCGTTATTGTAGATACCATTTAGAAAGATGAAGGCTTGTGCTTCGTCATAACAAGTCAATGATGAAGGCCAATGAGCTTCCCCTCTCTTCTTCACATTCCTCCTGGCAACTGACCCGTGTCGGACATTTGAAGCGTATTCGTCCATGCTTGTCTGGCGGAATTATCCCAACTGGCGCCCCGCCTCCTCTGCTGGTTGTGTTGTCCCCTGGAAGCAGGATTGCAGCCAAGTGGGGTGCTGTTTCTGTTAACTGGGGGATGGCGGTGACGTAATATTGATTTTACTGCCCCTATGGGTGATTTGAAGAAGTGATGTTGCTAATAAGATAAATCAGAGCACTTCACATGACATTCACACCACTTTGTTGGACACAACACACACACACACACACACGCACACACGCACACACGCACACACACACACACACACACACACACACACACACACACACACACACACACACACACACACACACACACACACACACACACTAGTGGTGAACACAGTCAGCTGTCTCTCAACACTATTTTCTTCTACAGCACAAAAAAAAACAGCTGCAGCTGTATCAAAGTACTGTACAGTGCATAAGCTCATTCATGATAAATGAAGAATTACCTTTTTTGCCACCACAGAATAATCGCAAAGAAGTAAAACAAAGGATTTATTAAACAATAAAAAATATGACAATAAAATGAATGGACAATCGTTCTTTTTTTTAAATAGAATCAACACATTTTATTTCTAAAATTTACATTGTGTACAGCAGCATACTTCATTTTCTTGTCTAAGCATAGTTAAATTACTTAAAAAATCTCTAATGCAGTGGTTCTTAACCTTGTTGGAGGTGCCGAACCCCACCAGTTACATATGCACTTTCACCGAACCCCTCTTTAGTGAAAAAAGCAACACATTTTTTTCAAACACACCAATGTTTTTTTCACTGGTGCACAAAATGAGCCGTGCATGAACATCACCTTGTTCAAAGAACAAAACCGACACAATGCATGAACTCAAATCAAATTATATACCTGCAAATCAGTGCGACTTCTGCTGTTGCCTTTATGATACCAGTTCAGATATGCGTCATCATGAATTTACACAATAAATCAGGTGTGTTTGGACCTCCGCAGTGGATGCTCTGTCGAACCCCTGAGACAGACTCACCGAACACCTAGGGTTCTATCGAACCCAGGTTAAGAGCCACTGCTCTAATGTAATTTTGTCAAAATTTATGACAAATTATTCCTTTATTTGCTCTACATAGAGCTACCAAAAATCAAAGTACAAGAAAACATAAGTATTTTTAGTTGAACTTTTAAGAATTCAAGCGTTTAACTTTTTCAGTGACACTAATTTAAAGTCTTCCCATGGGCTCACCACCTGTGGGAGGGGCCGAAGGGGTCGGGTGCAATGTGAGCTGGGCGGCAGCCAAAGGCGGGGACCTTGGCGGTCTGATCCCCGGCTGCAGAAGCTGGCTCTTGGGACATGGAATGTCACCTCTCTGGCTGGAAAGGAGCCCGAGCTGGTGTGTGAGGCAGAAAGATTCCAACTAGATATAGTCGGACTAGCCTCCACACACAGTTTGGGTTCCGGTACAAGCCCTCTCGAGAGGGGCTGGACTCTCTTCCACTCTGGAGTTGCCCACGGTGAGAGGCGTCGAGCAGGTGTGGGTATACTTATTGCCCCCCGGCTGGGCGCCTGCACATTGGGGTTCACTCCGGTGAACGAGAGGGTAGCCTCCCTCCGCCTTCGGGTGGGGGGACGGGTCCTGACTGTTGTTTGTGTCTATGCACCAAACAGCAGCTCAGAGTACCCACTCTTCTTGGGGTCCCTGGAGGAAGTGCTGGAGAGCGCTCCTTCTGGGGACTCTATCGTTCTACTGGGTGACTTCAATGCTCACGTGGGCAATGACAGTGAGACCTGGAAGGGCGTGATTGGGAGGAACGGCCCCCCTGATCTGAACCCGAGCGGTGTTCTATTGTTGGACTTCTGTGCTCGACACGGATTTTCAATAATGAACACCATGTTCAAACATAAGGGTGTCCATGTGTGCACTTGGCACCAGGACACCCTAGGCCGCAGTTCGATGATCGACTTTGTAGTCGTGTCATCGGATTTGCGGCCGCATGTTTTGGACACTCGGGTGAAGAGAGGGGCGGAGCTGTCAACTGATCACCACCTGGTGGTGGGTTGGCTCCGATGGTGGGGGAAGATGCCGGTCCGACCTGGCAGACCCAAACGCTCTGTGAGGGTCTGCTGGGAACGTCTGGCAGAATCTCCTGTCAGGAAGAGCTTCAACTCCCACCTCCGGCAGAGCTTTTCCCACGTCCCGGGGGAGGCGGGGGACATTGAGTCTGAGTGGACCATGCTCCGCGCCTCCATTGTTGAGGCGGCCGACCGGAGCTGTGGCCGTAAGGTCGTTGGTGCCTGTCGTGGCGGCAACCCCCGAACCCGCTGGTGGACACCGGCGGTAAGGGATGCCGTCAAGCTGAAGAAGGAGTCCTATCGGGCCGTTTTGGCCTGCGGGACTCCGGAGGCAGCTGACAGGTACCGGATGGCCAAGCGGAACGCGGCTTCGGCGGTTGCTGAGGCAAAAACCCAGGCGTGGGAGAAGTTCGGTGAGGCCATGGAGAATGACTTTCGGACGGCTTCGAGGAAATTCTGGTCCACCATCCGGCGTCTCGGGAGGGGGAAGCAGTGCAACGTCAACACTGTTTACAGTGGGGATGGCGTGCTGCTGACCTCGACTCGGGACGTCGTGAGTCGGTGGGGAGAATACTTCGAAGACCTCCTCAATTCCACCTACACGCCTTCCATTGAGGAAGCAGGGCCTAGAGACTCTGAGGCGGATTCTCCAATCTCTGGGGTCGAAGTCACTGAGGTAGTTAAAAAACTCCTCGGTGGCAAGGCCCCGGGGGTGGATGAGATCCGCCCAGAGTTCTTAAAGGCTCTGGATGTTGTGGGGCTGTCATGGCTGACACGCCTCTACAACGTTGCGTGGACATCGGGGACAGTGCCTCTGGATTGGCAGACTGGGGTGGTGGTTCCCCTCTTTAAGAAGGGGGACCGGAGGGTGTGTTCCAATTACAGGGGAATCACACTCCTCAGCCTCCCTGGTAAGGTCTATTCAGGGGTGCTGGAGAGGAGGGTCCGTCGGGAGGTCGAACCTCGGATTCAGGAGGAGCAGTGTGGCTTTCGTCCTGGCCGTGGAACAGTGGACCAGCTCTACACCCTCGGCAGGATCCTCGAGGGTGCATGGGAGTTTGCCCAACCAGTCCACATGTGTTTTGTGGACTTGGAGAAGGCGTTCGACCGTGTCCCTCGGGAGGTTCTGTGGAGGGTGCTTCGGGAGTACGGGGTGCCGAGCCAACTGATAAGGGCGGTTCGGTCCCTGTATCACCGATGCCAGAGTCTGGTCCGCATTTCCGGCAGTAAGTCGGATTCGTTCCCAGTGAGGGTTGGACTCCGCCAAGGCTGCCCTTTGTCACCGATTCTGTTCATAATTTTTATGGACAGAATTTCTAGGCGCAGCCGAGGCGTTGAGGGGGTCCGGTTTGGGGACCTCAGCATCGCGTCTCTGCTTTTTGCAGATGACGTGGTGCTGTTGGCTTCTTCAGGCCGTGATCTCCAGCTCTCGCTGGAACGGTTCGCAGCCGAGTGTGAAGCGGTCGGGATGAGGGTCAGCACCTCCAAATCCGAGTCCATGGTCCTCGATCGGAAAAGGGTGGAATGCCCTCTCCGGATCGGGGATGAGATCCTGCCCCAAGTGGAGGAGTTCAAGTATCTTGGAGTCTTGTTCACGAGTGAGGGGAGGATGGAGCGTGAGATCGACAGGCGGATTGGTGCAGCGTCGGCAGTAATGCGGACCCTGTACCGGTCCGTTGTGGTGAAGAGAGAGCTGAGCCAAAAGGCAAAGCTCTCAATTTACCGGTCGATTTACGCTCCTACCCTCACCTATGGTCACGAGCTATGGGTCGTGACCGAAAGAAGGAGATCTCGGATACAAGCGGCCGAAATGAGTTTTCTCCGCAGGATGTCCGGGCTCTCCCTTAGAGATAGGGTGAGAAGCTCGGTCATCCGGGAGAGACTCGGAGTAGAGTCGCTACTCCTCCACGTTGAGAGGAGCCAGATGAGGTGGCTCGGGCATCTTATCAGGATGCCTCCTGGACGCCTCCCTGGGGAGGTGTTCCGGGCATGTCCCACCGGTAGGAGACCCCGGGGACGACCCAGGACGCGCTGGAGAGACTATGTCTCTCAGCTGGCCTGGGAACGCCTTGGGATCCCCCGGGATGAGCTGGATGAAGTGGCTGGGGAGAGGGAAGTCTGGGAGTCCCTCCTGAAGCTGTTGCCCCCGCGACCCGACCCCGGATAAGCGGAAGAAGATGGATGGATGGATGGACTAATTTAAAGTGAAAAAAAACACACCAAATCACTCCAGCAGTAGCCAGGCATTATGTATAGTTAACACATGCAATAAAAAAAACTGAGTGACTCCGCTTTTAGGAGCTGATCCAATTCTCTGCTGTATTGATTGATTGATTGATTGATTGATTGATAGAACTTTATTTATCCCACAGTGGGGAAAATTTCTTGTCACAGCAGCGTACAAGAGTGCAAGAATACAAGAAACAAGTGCCAAATGTAAAAATGGATAAATAACAGACAAACAAGGACAAAGACAAGTGCCACGAGTACCAGTAAAGACGAAACGGAAGGAAACCAACACATGATCAGGTGCCGCACATGTTGTACAGTCTGACAGCAGTGGGAATGAAGGACCTACGGAACCTCTCCTTCCTACACCGTGGGTGTAATAGTCTCCTGCTGAAGGAGCTGCTCACGGACCGCACAATGTCATGGAGGGGGTGAGAGGTGTTGTCCATGATGGATTTCAGCTTAACTAACAACTCCTCTCACCCACAACCTCTATGGAGCCCAGAGGACAGCCCAGGACAGAGCTCTCCTGACCATTCAGTCTCCCTCTGTCCCGGTCCGTACTGCGCCCTCTCCAGCAGACCACAGCGTAGAGAATGGCTGAGGCCATCACAGAGTCATAGAAGGTCCTTAGGAGCGCCCTGCACACACCGAAGGACCTCAGTCTCCTCAGCAGGTGGAGGCGACTCTGGCCCTCCTTTTACAGGGCGTGGATGCGATCAGTCTAGTCCAGTTTGTTGTTAAGGCGAACACCCTGGAATTTGTAGTTCTCCACTACCTCAATGTATGATCCCTGGATGTTCACCGGAGTGAAGTGGGGTGTTGTCCTCCCGAAGTTCACGATCATCTCCTTCGTCTTGTTGGCGTTCAGCTGAAGCTGGTTGAGCTCACACCAGCTGACAAAGTCCTTGATGACCGTCCTGTATTCCAGATCGTTCCCCTCAGAAACATATCCAACAATGGCTGTGTCGTCGGAGAACTTCTGGATGTGGCAGTGTGTGGTGTCGTGGGTGAAGTCCGAAGTGTACAGGGTGAAAAGGAAAGGAGAGAGCACCGTACCCTGGGGGACAATTGTGCTGCAGAACACAACGTCAGACTCACAGCGATGTAACCTCACGTACTGTGGCCTGTTGGTGAGGAAATCTGTAGTCCATGCAGCCAGGTGTTGGTCCACTCCCACCTTCTCCATCTTCACCCTGAGCAGTGACGGCTGGATGGTGTTAAAAGCGCTGGAGAAATCGAAGAACATGATCCTCCCAGTGCTCCCGATGTCCTCCAGGTGAAGCAGTGTTCTGTGTAGTAAATAAATGACTGCATCGTCCACCCCAACACCAGGCCGATAAGCAAACTGCAGGGGGTCCAGCTGTGCTCCCACCAGTGAACGCAGGTGACCCAGGATGATCCTCTCCATAGTCTTCTTCAGGTGGGAAGTCAAGGTAATCGGCCTGAAGTGGTTAGGCTCCTTGGGGCGCGCCACCTTCGGTACGGGGACCACGCAGGAGGTCTTCCACAGGCCTGGAACTTTATTCAGGCTCAGGTCGAACAGGTACATGATCACGCCACTTAGCTGATCTGCACAGTCCCTGAGCAGTCTCGGACAGATGTTGTCTGGGCCCGGGGCCTTCCCTCCCTTGATCTTCCTGAGTTGACTCCTCACCTGAAAATCTGTAAAGGAGAGGGGTGCGTGGGAAGACTGGGGTGGGGGAGCGAAGAGTGAAGAGTGTCTTCGGAGAGTGAGAGGGGGTTGGTGTGCTGGCGGGGGGGCTGGAGTGTTGAAGGTGGCAGGCTGAGGTGCGGAGGGGGAGCAGGCCGGGAAAGGTGAGGAGTGGGAGCAGGGTGGGTAAAGGGGTGGGGTGGGGGAGGGTGGGATAATCAAATCTGTTGAAGAACAGATTGAGTTCATACGCCCAGTCCTTGTCCCCACGAGTTGGTTTCCTATCAACCCCTTTACCATGGGCTGAGATGGATTGCAGACCTCTCCAGATTTTTCTGGCGTTGTTAAGCTCCATTTGCTTCTCCAGTCTCCTCCCGTAGTTCTCCTTCCCCTTCCTGATCTTCAGCCGGAGTTCCTTCTGGACTCTACGCAGCTCCTCTACGTCCCCCGAACTAAAGACACTCTTCTTCTCATTAAGCAGAGCCTTTATTTCGGAGGACACCCAGGGTTTGTTGTTGGGAAAACACTGTACCAACTTGGAGGGCACAGTGTTCTCCACACAGAAATTAATGTAGTCCGTAATGCAATGGGTCATGTCACTGCCATGGAGGCTACAAAGTGCTTCCCAGTCTGTATTCTCAAAGCAGTCTCTGAGCCTGGCAGTAGTCTCTTCAGACCACAACATCACAGACCTCCTCTCAGGTGGTCGTTGTTTCACCACTGGGGTGTAGTCTGTGACCAGATGGACGAGGTTGTGATCTGAGCGACCAAGTGGGGGGAGAGGGGGATGAGGTATATGCATCCTTGACATTAGCATACAACAGGTCCAAAGTTTTATTGTCTCTGGTGTGGCAATTTACATATTGCGTAAAGGTGGGGAGAGAAGAGGACAGGGAAGCATGATTGAAGTCCCCGGAGATGAGGAGGGAGGATTGGGGATGCTGAGTTTGAAGCTGAGAAACGATAGTGTGAATCTGGTCACACAGTTATAGCAATAACATGTGAATACTCCCTCCGGAGGTAGTACGGCAGCATGCTAACCACTAACGGCTCCAAGTCTCTGGAGCAGAGTTGCTCCTTAACACTGATGTGTCTGGGATGGTACCATCTATCGTTCACAAACACAGCGATTCCCCCTCCTCTCTTCTTACCGCTCTCCGTAGCTCTCCTGTCAGCCCACACCACTTGAAATCCATCCAGGGAGGAGTGTGAGTTGGACAAGAGATCGTTCAGCCACGTCTCCGTGAAGCACATGAGACTGCATTCGCGATATTCCCTCTGCATCTGGGTTAGCGGCGTTAGCTCTTAAACCGTCTTCTTTTAAACCGCCTCGTCCCATCGCCCACTGCCCCTCAGAGATGATCATTGGGCCTTTGCCTTTTACCAATGGTACTTTTGATACATAAAAGTTCCCCCAAAAAACAGTGACAGAAAATTATGAAGAAACTTCCATATATCCCAATATATGATTTTCTCTTAAAATTATATAGCATTAATGTCAATTTCTATTCTCATTTTTAATTATACTGTTTTTTTCCCCCTCAGGGCCAGTACTGTGACATTTGTCGTC
This sequence comes from Syngnathus scovelli, assembly GCF_024217435.2. Classification (NCBI taxonomy): domain Eukaryota; kingdom Metazoa; phylum Chordata; class Actinopteri; order Syngnathiformes; family Syngnathidae; genus Syngnathus; species Syngnathus scovelli. Next base: position 28,182,508 of record NC_090848.1, read on the forward strand.
ATGGCGACAGCGACCGTGCCCACCCCATCACAAACGCCATTGACGGCACAGAGCGATGGTGGCAGAGCCCGCCACTGTCGCGCAGTACTGACTTCAACGAAGTCAACGTCACACTGGACCTCGGACAGGTACTAAGGTTTCTGTTTCATAATTAGCCAAAAACTAATTCTATTCTTAGGTAAATGTTTAACTTCAGTTTTTGTGAAACACTATGTATTTGATGTACATATTAGCTATACAATACAGTGGAGCCTCGGTCCGTTCCAGGAGGCTGTTCGTGAAGTGAATCTTTCGAATTCCGAATAATATTTTCTCATTACAAATAATGGAAAAAATGTAATCCGTTCCAAGCAAAAAAACAAAAAACGCCTTTGTAAGCATTTTTTCATTTGCGCATTTTTGTCCAATCGATATATATATATATATATATATATATATAAAATTATTTTTTTAGTGGGTAGATCTTTGTGACTTGGTCACTTCAAAAGTAGCTCGCGAGCTGAAAATGCTTGGGCACCCCTGGTCTAGACCCTGAATGTAAGACGACCCCCACTTTTTCAGTCTTTTTTCAATGCAAAAAAAACCTCGTCTTATATTCGGGCCAATACGGTATTTAGCTTGTAAATCATGAACTCAGACTGACCCTACTCCCATTGCCTCATTAATATGTTAATCTGCTACAAATTCCACTAGTGTTCCAGACCAGGAAGAGGAGGAGGAGGGAGGCTAAAATGATAAGACAGAGCAGATAACTTCTGACCCAATAAGTGCAGTGGCGGAATCTTTCTATAAGATATGACTTCACTAGATTCAGAAACACAAATTGTAGATATCATTCATGTAACAGCATAAACAATTTCTATCAATAAAAAACATGGGATGTACGACATGCTGTGATAGTTTGGGTCCTTGATGTTGTCAGTTGCAATTGTCATTTATTTTGCATCGCAGGGTTGTGATTGGCTGGGTGTCTTTTTAGCTTGAATTGCTCAATGAAACCTTGTCAGAAGGTCTAGTTTTCTGCCATCCCCTTCTGCATCCAGCCCTGTTACTTTGTATTGTTTTTACATTAAGACAATTATTTTTCGACTTCTGTTTCTGGGTCCGAATTCTGCTGATCATGTTACACATTACTACAATACTTTTTGTATACAACAAAATCTGTATCTGTTGTTGCAGGTTAATAGAAAAAAAACATTTCAACCGACCACCGTGCTGCCCTGATGGGTATCAGTACCTATTACCGTATTCTCACGACCAAAGGGCACACCGTACTAAACGGCGCAGTCTCAGTTATGTGTGCTATTACTGTATTTAACACACACATAGGGCGCACCGTATCATAAGGCGCATGTATGCCATGATTTACGGTAAACAAAACAAAAAAAACGTCACGGGAGCAAGAAAGTGAGTTCGGTTGTACTGTTTAACCATGTACTCTACTGTACTCACATTATTGTTGATCGATATTCATACGCGAATCCGTCCAAGTCCTCATCTTCTGTATCCAAATTAAACAGTTGGGCAAGTTCGCCATCTGTGTCGTCGTTTTCACGTTGCTTTTCGGCAATGATCACAGCTTTCCAGGAAGCTTGAATTGTGCCTCGTAAGCATGTCTCTGTCTATGCGGAGGTACGTATTCCTCTACAGTCCTCTGATTGTGCCTCGTAAGCAAACGTAAAACTTAAGCAAATGGGTGTCTGTATATCACGTGTAGCAGAAGCCAATGGCGGCGGATGTATGTACTCCCCTACGTATTACAGCCAGTCGTCTGATTGGTTTACCGCCCCGAAAATGTAATATCCTCTGATTGGTTCATCGGGTGCCTGTATATTACGTCTCTGTGTGGCGGAAGCTACACAAAACAATGGTGGCGAAGGTACGTACTCCTTTACGTGACACGTCTAGTCCTGTGATTGTTTTTTTTTTGTCCCGATCAACGTGGCGGAAGCCACACAAAACAATGGCGACGAAGGTACGTACTCCTCTACGTGTTACGTCTAGTCCTCTGATTGTTTATTTTGTCCCGATCTACGTCTCCCCCTGTATATTACGGAAGCCAAACAAAACAACTTAACAGATTTTTGAATTTGGTCCACACAAAAGGCGCACCTTCTTAAAAGGCGCACCTTCGTTTTTTGAGAAAACTAAAGGCGCTTATGTGCGCAATATGGTTGTGAAATAACGGTAGAAAAGTTAGGCGATTTGATGACCCTGACTAGCATTTTATATGTATTTAATAGTAATGCTCCAAAAACTAATCACACATTTATTGGTACTTAGCAGTGACATTTCAACACACCCATTTCACAACAAAATGCACACTCATACCCGCGCACAAACATTTTTAATTAAAGCAGGACCAACAAACGTTTTCTTGCAATTTTCAAGGACCAAAATAAAACAAATTATTAAAAGTAGAGCTGTACTTCCAACAATCCGTGGCTCTTTACATTCCAACAAGTACAGTAGAACACGTTGCAGTGTCATAGCATTTCCTATCCATCCATTTCGTGAAGCTAATATTCTCGCTATTAGCCATTAGCTAACCTCGGCTGCCCCGGATTTAATTACGTGGCCTCTTGACGCCTCCCAGACCCGACAACAATCTACAGAGGTCCAACTATCGTGTCAATTTGTACTGTATTCCACTCAATTATATACTGAGTAGCATTTTAAATATATTTAATAGTAATGCTCCAAAAAAATCCCAAATTTATTGGTGCTTAGCAGTGACATTTCAACACACACATTTCACAACAAAATGCACACTATACCCGCGCACAAACATTTTTAATTAAAGCAGGACCAACAAACATTTTCTTGCAATTTTCAAGGACCAAAATAAAACAAATGATTAAAACTATCACTCTAGAGCTGTACTTCCAACAATCCGTGGCTCTTTACATTCCAACAAGTACAGCAGAACACGTTGCAGTGTCATAGCGTGTGCTATCCATCCATTTTCTGAACCTAATATTCTCGCTATTAGCCATTAGCTAAGCTCGGCTACCCCGGTTTTAATTACGTGGCCTCTTGACGCCTCCCAGACCCGACAACAATCCACAGAGGTGCCACTGTCATGTCAATTTGTAATGTAATGCACTCAATTATAGTATCAATGAACAAAGGTTAAAAAAGAAAAGGCACGGCTCGGCCTTCATCACTCTCCGGTCAAACCAACCGGGAATGGGTTTTATTTTTACACTGTAGGTATTTGTTTTCATCATTTAGGACAACCTTAAAATGGCAAATTTTTCACCAGAGCCAATGAGTGTGCAAAGATTGGTGAGTTTTTGTGCAGGTTTAGGGTGTCAAAATGTAATGCTTTACAGAAAAAAAATAAGAGAAACTCTTACTAAAACAATAATGACCTCGCAGCTGTCGCTGCTCAGGCCGTAATTACATTCTTCTGCATCACGATGTTGATTTGAATTTGATTGATCAGCCCGAGATTTCATGTACTATATATTTATGGAACAATACAGGTAAATAGTGTATAACAAACATGTGCGCACGTGCACGCACGCACGCACACACACACACACACACACACACACACACACACACACACACACACACACACACACACGCACACACTCACACACACAAAGCTTTTACACAGAGCAACATGACATCATACAATATCTGTGAGCATAGAAGAACAGCAAGTAAGTGTCAAACAGTGTTCAACATCCACAACACCCTCATATGCTGCCTCCATCCCTTTCAAGCGCTTATTGCACACAGGATGTTTAAGTGCCACCCCTTCTTAAGTGTGCAGGTTAAGGCAGGTTTACTCACATTCCTTCTACACTTTATTTTGGGGGTCTTACGTGTTGCACACACAAAAACACAAAGAGCAGCAATAAATGAAGAGGCCAGTCAAGCAGGAAAATTTCACACAGAACATTGCAGAGATCATAAGAGCTTTCTTTAGTGTGTTGTGTATGTGTGCCTGCCTGTGTGTCTGTAATATAGATGTGATGAGAACAAAAACTGTGGAAATCCAGCTGAAACATGTTTGAATTTTAGAAAGTTTTAAATTTGCAACTTCCTACAAAAAGCCTTTAAGAAGACACATTTTAAAAGTCCACTTGACTTACCTATGTTCATAATCTATACATTTGTCATTTACTAATCGAAAACTTGAATGAACTTAAATCTCAAGGACCATATTTGTTACCTACCAGGAGGAGGTTTTAAGAGTGGTCATTTTGCAAATAATTTAACCAGAAAGGAACATAAGCATTTAGCCAAAACTTAATACAGTGGAGCCTCGGTTTTCTAACGTCCCGGTTCTCGAACACATCGGTATTCAAACAAAAAATTGGAGATTTTTTTGCTTCGGATGTCGGACAAAATTCAGTTTACAAGAAAATGTTTGTTGGTCCTGCTTTAATTAAAAATCTTTGTGCGCGGGTGTGTGCATTTTGTTGTGAAATGTGTGTGTTGAAATGTCACTGTTAAGTACCAATAAATTTGTGATTTCTTTGGAGCATTTACTTATTTATTTTTTTTTGTTTACCGTAAATCATGGCATACATGTGCCTTATGATGCGGTGCGCCCTATGTGTGTGTTAAATACAGTAATAGCACACAAATGAGACTGCGCCGTTTAGTACGGTGTGCCCTTTGGTCATGAAAATACGGTAATAGGTACTGATACCCATCAGGGCAGCACGGTGGTCGGTTGAAATGTTTTTTTTCTTTTAACCTGCAACAACAGATACAGATTTTGTTGTATACAAAAAGTATTGTAGTAATGTGTAACATGATCAGCAGAATTCGGACCCAGAAACAGAAGTAGAAAAATCCATCCATCCATCCATCCATCCATCCATCCATCCATCCATCCATCCATCCATCCATCCATCCATCCATCCATCCATCCATCCATCCATCCATCCATCCATTTTCTGAACCGCTTAGTCCCCACGGGGGTCGCGGGCGTGCTGGAGCCTATCCCAGCCGTCATCGGGCAGTAGGCGGGGGACACCCTGAACCGGTTGCCAGCCAATCGCAGGGCACACAGAGACAAAGAATCATTCGCACTCGCACTCACACCTAGGGACAATTTGGAGTGATCAATCGGCCTACCAAGCATGTTTTTGGGATGTGGGAGGAAACCGGAGTGCCCGGAGAAAACCCACGCGGGCTCGGGGAGAACATGCAAACTCCGCACAGGGAGGGCCGGAGGTGGAATCAAACCCGCACCCTCCTAACTGTGAGGCGGACGTGCTACCCAGTGCGCCACCGAGCCGCCAGAAGTAGAAAAATAATTGTCGTAATTTAAAAACAATACAAAGTAACAGGGCTGGATGCAGAAGGGGATGGCAGAAAACTAGACCTTCTGACAAGGTTTCATTGAGCAATTCAAGCTAATGAAAGACACCCAGCCAATCACAACCCTGCGATGCAAAATAAATGACAATTGCAACTGACAACATCAAGGACCCAAACTATCACAGCATGTCGTACATCCCATGTTTTTTATTGATAGAAATTGCTTATGTTGTTATATAAATCATATCTACAATTTGTATTTCTGAATCTAGTGAAGTCATGTATTATAGCAAGATTCCGCCACTGCACTTATTGGGTCAGAAGTTATCTGCTCTGTCTTATCATTTTAGCCTCCCTCCTCCTCCTCCTCTTCCTGGTCTGGAACACTTGTGGAATTTGTAGCAGATGAACATATTAATGAGGCAATGGGAGTAGGGTCAGTCTGAGTTCATGATTTACAAGCTAAATACCGTATTGGCCCGAATATAAGACGATGGGTTTTTTTGCATTGAAAAAAGACTGAAAAAGTGGGGGTCGTCTTACAATTAGGGTCTAGACATTATACCCATTTACTTGTGCGCAGGTTGCTGGTATCGACTGAGTATGTTGCTGTGATCGTGTGCGTCTTTGACACAAAGTGAGTACAGTCAAACCTCGGTTTTCGAACGTCCCGGTTCTCGAACAAATTGGAATTCGAACAAAAAATTCAACATTTTTTTGCTTCGATTGTCGAACAAAATTCAGAGGTCGAACCTCGCAAGATGAGCTGGGAGGAACCGAAAAAAACCGACCGCGCGGCCCGCATGCCGACTAACTCCATTCGTTGTTATTGTATTTTCGTTGCTTTGAGGATTGTATTAAGTGGGAGCAGTAAAGTCAGCCTAAAACACAAAGATGCTCTTAAAGCAATGGACAGTGAGCCAGGCGCTGCGGTTGCGCGATCGGACCAAATTAAGCTCCTGGCGCACTGAGGTCCACTTAAATTTTGGAAAGTACATCAGGACTTTAAAAATATTTTCTAAATTTCAGCGACGGCTCTGTCACAATAATGTGACCAGCGCGGTACAGTTGTGCGGTTTGGCGGTGCGCTGCAGTTGCGCGATCGGACAAAAATGCGCGAATGAAAAAATGCTTAAAAAGGGCGGTTTTTTTTTTGTCTTGGAACGGATTACATTTTTTTCCATTATTTGTAATGGGAAAAATAGATTCGGAATTCGACCGATTCGCTTTTCGAACTGCCTTCTGGAACGGATTGTGGTCGAAAACCGAGGTTTGACTGTATATATATTTAATTGTTACTGATGTCCACTGTTATGCCGTTTGTCCGATTGCTGTTTGCTTCGTGTGCGCGCTGTTTGATTGACAGCTCTGGCGCGCTCCATTAAGTTTGCCTGGCATCGCACGAGCAGCGTACACGCATGACTACAGCCGTTACACAGTGGCACGGTGACGAACGGTCGCCAGCAAACATATTTTGTTGTCTCGATAACTTATGTTTGGTGTGTTGCAGAGAGTATTTCATTTAAGGTTATTTAGTATAGTTAGTTATGTAATGTGTGCCGTCTACCAGTGTTGTGTGGCGTCAGAAGTTGAGCGTTGACTTACGTGCTGTATTTCTGTCTGTTGCAGAACCACACGCACACACATGCGCACACATTCACACACACACGCGCACACGCGCACGCATACCTCACGCACCCTTCACACGCTTCATACAATAATCACACACAAGAATCACATTCACACACCCAGACTCACCCATGTACACTACACACACCTGCTCTCACATCCTTATGACCAAACGTGTGCCTATACCCTTTTGCCAGTTGGCCTGTATGCCTCTATGAGCCCCTAAAGCGCCTGTTACTTTTTTGCCAATAATTCAGTAAAGCAATCAAAACTGAACCACGTCTTCCCTCCTGTGTTCTGACCGACACCCGGGGGCAAAAAGAGCATAACCATCTGAGCCAACCCCCTATACAGTCCTCAGGCTCCCCAACAGTAGCGGTAGCAGTTAGCATTATTTTATTGCAATGTTTTTCCTTATTCAGATTTGTTTCAAGATTACAGTTACAGTTAGACTTCACTTTGATGGTTAATGCAGTGATTGCAATTCTATTGTTTTATCACAATAGATTGGTTTATTTACATGTCAAAAACCAGAAGCCATTCATTTACAAATGTGATTGCACTTTAGTTTACATATTTAAATGTTGAGATATTAAGATGTGATAGACTGTTTTTGTATGATTTGAATGAGGCAAAAATATCATGCTTTTTCTCTCGAATATATTGCTATAATCATTTGTTTCAGATGTAATAATTTTCTGTATAAAACTTAAATTTGGTGTTTAAAAAGTATTTTTTCGAACTTGAGTCTTGAAAAAGAGGGGGTCGTCTTATAATCAGGGTCGTTTTATATTCTGGCCAATACGGTATGTTAATTCTGTTTTACATAATCAGAAAATGGATGGATGAATGTTTAGTACTCATGTTTCATTTGTAAGTTTTACAGGAACTTTAACATGGGAGCAACCCTGCTTTTGGAATTTTCATTATAGTTTTTAAAATTCTGTTTTAATTTTTCTTTAGAGCTGTTCTTCCCATTATTTTTTTTTTTTCGAAAATGCGCCGTGTATGATTATTATTTTTTTTTAAAGGTCACAATAAGTAATGCATAATAAAGTAAACTACAATTCCCAAATTTGACCTTTTGTCTTCTGTATGGACAAACAGTAATACTAAATTAAAAACATTTAAAATAAACCCAAAGATAAAAATGAAGGACATTTTCTATAAAACTATAGTTAGTTTTAGTCTAGTTTAAATGTAAAATGTAGTTTGTCAGTTCCCGTTTTTGTTTCATTTCATTCATAAAAATGTTTTTTAAATTTTAGTTTTTGTAATTTCTTCTGTGTTCAGTAACGGAACAACCTTGACTGAAAGTGGCATAGCATGCTTAGCACAGATGCTGAAGTGTGCATACTAATATGAAGAAAAAAAAAAAAACCTTACATGTTGTCTAAGAGCTAGGTTTAGCTTCATTTTTAATGCGATCAAAAATTTTTATGGCTTTGCCAAGATTTGGTACCTCTTCTTAGGAATGCTGATACTTATGAACTTTTTGAGATAAGAACTGGAGCCTCACAATTATTTTGCAACTACTCACGAACCAAATTTCCATTTCGGAACTGGCACCAACCCCCACCTGTTTCCTTTGCTTTGCCATTCACGGTTTGTCTTGACGCGTTAGCAGTGTTAAACAACAAGTAGTGTAGTCAAGTATGTCTCCTAACACTATCCATATGAAACTCGAAATCATAAAGAAGCATGTTGAAGGCATGCGTATCCTTGAGCTTGCGAGGGAGTATGTGCCAAAGTAGGTGCCCCCATGAACATCTTTATCCCTTGCTGCGGGAGTGTGTACGCCTTGAGTGCGGCAGGTTGTACCAGCCTGTTTTCAATAAAGAATGAAGAACACACTATTGTGTTGGTCAATTTCTATCTTTAGACGCTTGGTTCCTTTTCTTTTATTTTTTAAGTTCTCACTCGCATTCTGCGCGAGGCGCGTTCAATGACCACTCACACAGTCGGAAAACTCATTAATTGCACCAAAAAGTAATGACGAGTACGTGAACACATTGCAAAGAGTACGCCGAACCATACAATAATTTATCAGCCTGATTTTTCTGTATTCTCGGCGGTATTTTTACAAGTGTAGAAAATTAGAACAGGTTCCCCCCTCCCTAAGCAAAGTTAGGAGGTCAAGAATTAAGTGACATTTCTTTAAAAAACGACTTTATTTTTGTTATAAAGGTTTGAAAAAGCAAAAATAAAACTGTTGTTTCCTGTGTGTTTTACACAGAGTAAAAGGGCAAAAATTGTGACTTTTGGGATAGTCAGGCACACATTTTGTGCTTTTACGATACAATACGCTGGAGTGCTGATTGTGGCATATCATGGTCAGCAAACATCAGTAAATTAAACAGTAAAGACAGTAAAATAAACTTGCCCCGGCAGGAAAATGAATTTGCGCATGAATTTTTGTGCCAAGCGCACGAGCGTCACTTTGCATAAATGGAGTCATTAAAACCCCAGGATCTTGACGGCACTGGAAGCATTTAGTCCAGAAGAAGACACCATGTTAGCTCTTCGCTGATTGGTTTGTTTTGCCGCCTGTTTGCTCAGGTTTTTCCTGCCTTAGAAATGAGCTTGATATGACTATTCACCAGACGCAATGGATTGTACAGCATTGAGTCTAAATTTCCAGGCTATAACACTATTAAGCCAAAACTAAACACTTTATTAAATATTTTGCATAAATATGTGTGACTCTAAAGGCACAGTCTTCCAATATTTGTTCTTGTTGTACTACACCAGTGTTCCACTTGGAAGGTTCTACTGTGGAAATCAGCTCTTGCATTGGATGTGATGAGGTGCTGTACCTAATATAGTGGCATACGTCCATTGTTTTGAGCAAATGTGCTGAAAGAAGTTACAAACTACAACATGAGCCCAAAATGAGGGTTGCAGGTGAAGCTCCTCACCCTTTTGCTATCACATCCACTTTGGGACTGAGAACAAGCAGCAATCTCTTTCCGTGACTAGGAATTTTCTTATGTCTAATCCTTTTGATGCTATTGATGCTCCTCCTTCATTTTTCCCAATGCTGGCACATTGGTGTCTTCTTGTGTACGCGCACGCACGTACGCACAAACACGCACACACGCACGCCGCGAGAAAAAATTTGGCATCAACTTTGTGTCATTACTAAAATTACAAATTGTCATCACTTTAAAAAAAAATAGACATTGCTTGCAATTTTTATTACAATTTGACTTTTTAAAATATTTGAACAGATTTTACTAGTCTCTGGTTTCAAAAGTAGTTATTCATCAATTTGTTTTGTAGCCTATAACTGTATATACTAAACGACATTGACAATCATAACAGCCCTCCAAGTTAAACTATGATTACGATGCGTGGCAAAAATTTGTTTGACACCTGTGACCTACAACAACAGTCACTGTCAACCTCAATGAAAGACGGGGACATTGAAGAAGCCTGAAGATGAAATAATTCATAATCCTCCTCAGAAGTCAATATTTCCACCATCATTTCAAGGTCAAGTTCAAGAGTTTTTTATTCGCCATGTTTGAGCGTGCCAAACAAGGAATTTGACTTCGGTAAATCACAGCCTCTGTTCAACATTTAGGTGACTAACAACAACACTCAGGACATGTGAAAAACAAAAGATATTCTCAAACATCCCCTGATCTTAAACTGATCTTAAACTCCCAAGAGGGCAAGGAAAAAAAACTCAAAACTCCAGCTAGGGGAAATGAGAAACCTTGAGAAGAGACCACAGACTGGAGGGTCCCTCACTAGGATGACCAGGCTGCAATGGATGCAGAGAGTACACTTAGTACAAACAGTGTAGACAAAAAAGGTGTGGAAAGCGGGATGTTATTGCACAGTAATGACTCTGAGACTCTAAGAGTGGTGTGAGTTCATCAGAGCGACAGCCTGGGGGAAGAAGCTGTCTCTGTGTCTGCTGGTTTTAGTGTACAGAGCTCTATAACGGCGTCCGGAGGGGAGTAGTTCAAACAGGCTGCAACCTGGGTGCGAAGGGTCTGTTGAGATGTTACTTGCACGTTTCCTGGTCCTGGACAGGTACAAGTCTTGGATAGATGGGAGGTTGATTCCAATTATCTTTTCTGCAGTCCTTTAAATGCAATATGCCACTTTTTCATCCTTGTCTCAACATGCTCCATTTGTTTAGTTGGGAAGACAAGCGCATTTTTTTTCCACCATCTAGCATGTTTAGGATGAACACCTGGAACATGAAGATGGTGTTTATGGTGAACATTGCATGCACAAGTGCGCACACATACGCACGCACACACACACACACTCCAACTCAGGTTCCACCTAGGCTACACTTGATCGCTCCATCCGTCCCTGTTTTCCAGTGTATTTGTCCCATGATCCTTCCGTAGTCCAACAGTATTTTTTGTAGGTGTATATTATTATTATTTTTTTTTATAAATATAATTTTTTTGTAATCTGCTACCATTTTACAGTTGTAGTCCAACCTGGCTGAGGACATATCAGGCAGGACAATGAAGCTATTCGAGCAAAATGTGAGGGCTGTGTGTTACGGATGAGCATAGCAGGGCAACCAAATGCAGCTTGGACCAGGGTTTATTGAGGGAAAAGGGAGTTGGAAGGGAAGATGAGGGGGAACAGACAGGAACAGAAACTATCAGAAACAGAGACAAAGACTGGAGATAAGCGACGAGAACGACGAGAACCGAGACAAGAGGCTAAAGACGAGAACAATCCGACAAGAGACTTAAATACACGACAGGTAACGAGAGGCAGGTGACTGTGATGAGTACATAGATTGTGAATAGACACAGGAGGGGAGGGGCGAGCACACAGACACGAACAGAAACCATGACAACACTAAAACAAAGAAACGAATGGAGACGGATTGTGACACTATGGGTTGGAGTGGGATTAGAATTAATTTGACGATAAAATGTTAGTTAACTGGCGGCTCGGTGGAACACTGGTTAGCACGTCCGCCTCACAGTTTGGAGGGTGCCGGTTCGATTCCACCTCCGACCCTCCCTGTGTGGAGTTTGCATGTTCTCCCTGTGCTCGCGTGGGTTTTCTCTGGGCACTCCGTTTTCCTCCCACATCCCAAAAACATGCTTGGTAGTCCAATCGAGCACTCCAAATTGCCCCTAAATGTGAGTGCGAGTGCGGATGGTTGTTCGTCTCTGTGTGCCCTGCTGGCAACCGGTTCAGGGTGTCCTCTGCCTATTGCCCGATGACTGCTGGGGTAGGCTCCAGCACGCCCGCGACCCCAGTGGGGACAAGCGGTATAGAAAATGGATGGATGGATGTTAGTAAATTCACACAAAGGCACCTTGGTCTGCAACTTTGAACACTCACACTTTCAGAGTAAAGCCAGGGCATCAGATTGAATTTCCGAATGCAGCCAACATAGAAAAAATAGTACCGTATTTTTCAGACTATAAGTCGCGTTTTTTCTTCATAGTTTGGGTGGGGGGGGGGCGACTTATACTGAGGAACGACTTATATGTGAATTTTTTCACAAATTTTCAAAATAAAAATAAAATAAAATAAAAAAGTGAAACCGCGATAAACGAACCGCATAGCAAGGGATTACTGTAATTTGAATTCCAAGCGATGTCAGAGGCGCGGCGGTTGTTTACATAAAGGACACAGATTCGATCACCGGATGACGAAGGGCCCCACATCATTAGCGGCTTTGTTTGTAAGTGACACGGAGGACGAAGGGTTTGAAGGATTTAATGATTTGGAGTGACAGAAGGTTTGAAAAACTATTATGGCTTTTACGCACGCCCGGTCCTACTCTACGGAGCTCTCTTTCACCTCCGTGGATGAAAGTCGGGGGCCGGCGCTCGGCCGGGTGGCTGTCCGGTGACGGTGGATGGGTCTCGGACATGGCTTTTACGCACACCCGGTCCTATTCTATGGAGCTCTCTTCCACCTCCGTGGCTGGAAGTGCCACCTCCGGGGATGGAAGTCCACGCCGCCACACGCCTGGAAGTCCACACCGGTGCTTGGGCCCGTGTGGTGGTCAACTATTTATGTTGTAGTTATTTGATATATTCTATTTCGTGTAGCAACGTGCATATGTTTTTATCGTTACAGTTCAGTAGTTGTTGGCTCGTTGAACTCTTGTTTTGTTAAACAAAGAGCCGTCTACCAAACCCACGTCTTTCCTTGTACTTTGTTAACGCTATAATATAGTTATTTACTAGATCTGTGGAATTCCAAGATGGCGGCGCCCTGTGAGGCTGCGGCCAAGCCGGCTCCCGATAAGAATGTGTGTTTTGTGTTAAATGTACCGTCCAAATCGTCTCCGAGAATCGCATACGACAGAAGTACACTATTGGGACTTAGAAGCAACAACTGCACAAAGGATATATCCGGAGTTAACTTTGCCATGGATCGCGAAACTCTTCGCGGTCTTGGAATAATGTCCCGAGACAAAGGAACCTCCGAGGCAGCGGGCTCCCCCTCCCCCACCAGCCGACACTGGAAGCAGCTGAAGCGGCGGTGGAGTCTGAGCACACGCCGGAGGAGAAGGCGAGGTTCCCGAGCCGGCATCACACACCGACTGAAGAGAAACCCTCACAAAACAGCACTTCCATCTATTCTCCTTTCAAACGTGCGGTCGTTGGAAAATAAAATGGACTATCTCAAGCTGGACTTAACTACAGAACGAAAGGTGAGAGAATGCAACGCGGTCATCCTCACAGAGACGTGGCTTCACAACAACGTTCCGGACAGCGCCATTAAACTGGATGGGTTTACAACTTTCCGCGCGGACAGAAACCACGCCAGCACGGGTAAATCTCGAGGAGGTGGTGTGTACATTTACATTAACAACAACTGGTGTACAAACGCTGTCGTTACTACAAGTCACTGCTCAGAGAACATTGAGTTTTTAACCCTCAACTGCCGTCCATTCTACCTACCGCGTGAATTCAATACCGTCAACATCACAGCTGTTTACGTCCCCCCCAGCGCTAACACAAAGGACGCACTCTCCATACTGTACAAGTCTGTGAGTACACTACAGAACACACACCCGGACTTGGTCTGCATAATCGCTGGCGATTTCAACCAGGCCAAATTGAAAACAGTAATGCCACACTTCCACAAGTGTGTGAACTTTGCAACAAGGGGAGAAAACACACTTGACCAGGTCTACACAAACATCAGACAGGCCTTCAGAGCGGTTCCCCACCCCCACCTGGTTTCATCAGACCATCTCTCTGTTATGCTAATTCCAGCCTACAGACCTCTGTTGACGAGAAGCAAACCAACTGTGAAGCAGATCAGGGCCTGGCCAGAGGGCTCCACAGCAGCTCTACAGGACTGTTTTGAACGCACAGACTGGTCTGTCTTCAGGGAGGCAGCCACCACCAACCAGGACGTCAACCTCACCGAATACACAGACTCTGTAACTGGATACATAACGAAGTGCATGGAAGATGTAACCGTCACCAAAGACATTACAGTGAGAGCAAATGAAAAACCCTGGTTCACCAGGGAGGTACGTGAGCTCCTGAGGGCACGCAACGCTGCTTTCAAGTCTGGGGACAAGGAGGCCCTCAAGACTGCTAGGGCCAACTTGCACCGGGGCGTGAGAGTAGCCAAGCGTGCATATGGTCAAAAAATCAACTCACACTTCACAGACACAAAAGACCCAAGACGCCTGTGGCAAGGCATCCAGTCAGTCACAGACTACAAACCATCCCCCCCACCGTGTGAGGACAACATAGGCTTCCTCAACTCTCTCAACACCTTCTTCAGCCGGTTTGAAGAAAACAACACCACAACACCCACAAAAACCCCAGTACACCCAGACAGCACAACACTTCAACTGGACCCAGCGGACGTGAAGAGGACCCTACTCAAGGTGAACCCCAGGAAAGCTGCAGGTCCAGACAACATACCCGGGCGCGTGCTCAGAGACTGTGCAGACTCACTCAGTGACGTCCTCACATACATCTACAACACCTCTCTGAACCAAGCCATCATACCAGCAATTTTCAAAGCTACCACCATCGTACCACTACCCAAGAAGTCACCAGCATCATCACTGAATGACTACAGACCCATAGCACTCACTTCCATCATGATGAAGTGCTTTGAGAGACTGGTGAAGGCCCACTTAACATCCACCCTCCCCACTACTCTGGACCCATACCAATTTGCCTACCGCCCCAAGCGCTCCACTGATGACGCCATAGCAACAGCACTCCACCTCTGCCTGGCTCATCTGGAGAACAAAAACAGTCACGCGCGGATGCTGTTCATTGACTTCAGCTCTGCGTTCAACACAGTCATCCCCCAACATCTGGTGAATAAGCTGAGTACAATAGGCGTCAGCACTTCACTGTGCAACTGGCTGCTGGACTTTCTAACGAACAGACCGCAGACAGTCAGAGTCGGAAACAACTCCTCAGCGACCACCGTCATAAACACCGGGGTGCCGCAAGGATGTGTGCTATCCCCCCTGCTGTTCACGCTGATGACCCACGACTGCTCTGCCAGATTTGAAACGAATCACATCATCAAATTTGCAGATGACACAACAGTGGTGGGCCTCATCAAAGACAACGATGACTCAGCATACAGAGAGGAGGTACAGCAATTCATCACCTGGTGTGATAGGAACAATCTGCTTCTCAACGTAAACAAAACAAAAGAAATCACTGTGGACTTCAGAAAGAAACAACCAACACACATCCCACTCATCATCAACGGCAGTGCAGTAGAGTCTGTGAAAAGCACAAAGTTCCTGGGAGTGCACATCACTGATGACCTCTCATGGACTACCAACATCACTGCGCTGGTCAAGAAGGCGCAGACACGACTCCACTTCCTGAGAAGGATGAGAAGAGCCGACCTCCCCACCTCTGCTCTCACCACCTTCTACAGAGGTGCTATTGAGAGCATCCTGACCAGCAGCGTCTCTGTTTGGCATGGCAGCTGCCTAGCTGCAGACAAAAAGGCACTGCAGAGGGTGGTGAGGACAGCAGAAAAGATCATCAGGTCACCCCTTCCAGCCATTCAGGAACTGTACACTTCACACTGTACCAAGAGGGCAATGAACATCATCAAAGACACTACCGTATTTTCCGGACTATAAGTCGCTCCGGAGTATAAGTCGCACCAGCCATAAAATGCCCCAAAAAGTGAAAAAAAACATATATAAGTCGCTCCGGAGTATAAGTCGCATTTTGGGGGCAATTTATTCGACAAAATCCCACACCAAAAACAGTCATGAACGAGCAACAACAGGCTAAACGATAGCAACAACAGGCTAAACGATAGGTATGCTAACGTGACAAACACAAACAAAGAGCTGAGAACGGGCCTGACGTAACATATAGAGTGATTAAGGACAACTATTACATGAATAACATGTTTATAAAACCATCAGTGTCACTCCAATTCATTAAATAGCAACAACAGGCTAAACGATAGGTATGCTAACGTGACAAACTCAAACAAAGAGCTGAGAACGGGCCTGACGTAACATATAGAGCGATTAAGGACAACTATTACATGAATAACATGTTTATAAAACCATCGGTGTCACTCCAATTCATTAAATAGCAACAACAGGCTAAACGATAGGTATGCTAACATGACAAACACAAACAAAGAGCTGAGAACGGGCCTGACGTAACATATAGAGTGATTAAGGACAACTATTACATGAATAACATGTTTATAAAACCATCAGTGTCACTCCAATTCATTAAATCCATCGATCGTTCTTTGTCAACAATGGGTGCGCACGGCTGAGGGCGCTTGCGCTTCAAAATATTCCACAGGCTCATATAACGATAGATAAACTATATTTTAAATAACTATAATACAAGCCAATAATATTATCAAACCATCCGTGCACTTTAATTCCATTAAATCCATCGATCAAATTCCTCGTCCTTTGTCAACATCGCCGCGCGTGCGCCCTGACGTCAGCCTCGTCTTTATTCCACAGATCTACTATATAACTATATTGTAGCGTTAACAAAGTACAAGGATAGACGTAGGTTTGGTAAACGGCTCTTTATTAAACAAAACAAACTTCCAAGCGTGTGGCGGCGTGGACTTCCAGACAGACCGGGCGTGCGTAATGGCCATGTCCGAGCCCCACGCACCGTTCGCGGACAGCCACTCGGCCGAGCGTCGGCCCCCGACTCAGTAGAGACCGGGCGTGCGTAAAAGCCATAATAGTTTTTCAAACCTTCTATGTCACTCCAAATCCTTAATTCCTTCAAACTCGTTGTCCTCCGTGTCACTTAGAAATGGTCACCGCTAATGATGGTAGTCCTTGTGTGGGCACGTTTGTATGTAAACAACCGGCGCGCCGCGCTACTGACGTCACTTGAAATAGTAATCCATTGGTACATCACGGTTCTCCAAACTTTCTTTCTGCTGCTCGATTACTGTTTTCAGCTGCATATTTTACAACTTGAAGTTTGTAACCTGCAAAATATGAGTTTCTTTTTGGTGCCATTTTTCTTAAGCCCACCCAGTTGATGAGTCACGGCCAACGGTAAAATTTAGAGCGCCCTCATCCAGTTTCGTCTGAAAATATAATTTTTTTTGGTTGTTTTATCAAAGTCAAAGTCTGCTTTATCGTCGATATATTTTTTTATATACTAAGACACACAAAGAGATTGAAATTACATTTCCACTATCCCTCGGTGAGATAGTACACATATGCATACAAGCATCACAAAAAAAACCCAAGAAGGCACTAACAATGAATAAATAAGAGTATTGAATAAATGATAAATAAACAAATAATAATAAATAATAATAATAAATATAAGAGGAGCAAAAATGGAGCAAGTGTACATACAGCAGACAGTGGACTTGGATATGGTGCTTTAAAGTGTTAATTGCTTTATTTGACGTTTTCTCTATTTTTTATGTTTTGAATATGTTCAAGATAAAGAAATAAAAGCATGTGAAGTGATCAACTATACTAAAAATAACATGGGAAGTGGTCAACTATACTTGTAAGTGATGTCTTAATGATCAAGTAAAAATTTGTGAAAAAAAACATATATAAGTCGCTCCTGAGTATAAGTCGCCCCCCCACCCAAACTATGAAAAAAACCGCGACTTATAGTCCGGAAATTACGGTACTCATCCTGCACACAGACTGTTCTCCCTTCTACCATCAGGGAAGCGGTACCGCAACCTGCGGTCCCGCACAAGCAGACTGAGTAACAGCTTCTTTCCTCAAGCCATCAGACTCATGAACACACTGAGGAAAACCACTTGAACATTCCAAAGTCACCATGCCACTTGGCACTTTACTCTTGCACCTTATATACAGTTATACACTTTTTCACTTTACTTCTATGACCACTGATTGTACTTCTGCTGCTGTGTATGTATGTGTGTGTGTGTGGGTCTGTATTGTCAATACTCTTATTACACACCGTGTGTGTGTGTGTGTGCGTGTGTGTGTATGTGAGAGAGAGTATTTTATTGTATAGTACTGCACATGTTTATCAGCATGTTAGTGTTTGAATGACTGCAATGTGTAAGTGTGCATTGTCTATGTTTATGTTGTGAATGAATATGTCAGAGAAAGAAATTGTAAATTCAGTATGAGTAAGTTAGCTGTGTGTGTGTGTGTGTTGTGTGTATGTGTGTGTGAGAAAGAAAGAGATTTATGTCAGTGTCTTATTTAAATGTTTTTAGTTAATCTGCACATTGGAGACTGGTCAAACGCAATTTCAAACTTCTGTGGTAACCCTGTTACATAGGATTTTTGACAATAAAGTAAACTTGAACTTGAACTTGAATAACGACGAGGCTGATGTCAGGGCGCACGCGCGGAGTTGTTGACAAAGGACGAGGAATTTGATCGATGGATTTAATGATTTGGAGTGACACGGATGGTTTGATAATATTATTGTTTATACTGTCATGCTGTCATGTGTCGTCCGGATCATTTCCTGTTTTATTGTGTGATTTTCCTCTCGTTCCAGTCAGTGTGTCCTTCCCCTGTGCGTCCGGTCACGTGATCCCCTGATTCCAAGTGTGTGCACCTGCGTCAATGACCAACTGTCTTCACCTGTGTTCCCCTCCTGTGTCCATATAACCCGCGTCTTTCCTAGTATCCAGTGCCAGTGCGTCTTGCCTTGCTGAGAACACTAGCGATCACGAAACCCTTGAGCCCACGTAGAAGCCTTGTTTGAACGTCTTTGATCACCGATGTTAACTTGGTTACATCGCTATCTTGTTTTTGTATTTCCCTTGGTTCGAGGCGCTTTGATTTCTCCTTTTTCTCCCTCGGTTCGAGGCGCCTTAGTTTCCCCTTTTTTCCCTCCTCGTGAGGCGTTTTTTGTTCGACCATCAGTGGAGACACTTTGTTGAACTTTTGAATCTCTGCATTCGAGTCCTCTCCCTGCTCAGCGCCTGACATATACAATAGTTTTGATATATAATTTATATATATGGGCCTGTGGAATATTTTGAAGTGCAACCCCTGTCTGCGGCGAACACCCGGCCGGCATTGTTGACATAAAGGACGATCGATGGATTTAATGAATTGGAGTGACACAGATGGTTTTATAAATGTGTTATTTATGTAATAGTTATTTGAATAACTCTGAATGTTACGTCAGGCCCGTTCTCAGCTCTTCGTTTGTGTTTATGTCACGTTAGCATACCTATCGTTTAGCCTGTTGTTGCTCGTTCTTGTCTGTTCTTGGTGTTGGATTGTGTCGAATAAATTTCCCCCAAAATGCGACTTATACTCCGTAGCGACTTATATCGTTTTGGCCCAAATATGAGACGATGTCTTTAGCATTGAAATAATACTGAAAAAGTGGGGGTCGTCTTATATTCGGGCCCTAGACATTCACAACGCTAGACGGCGCCAGTTACCTTCAAAGTGAATGCTGAACTTGACTCCCCAGGCCAAAGCGATCCCGTCACGAAGAAGAAAAATAAAATAAATACTAAAAATAGCGGAAGCACGAAGAAAAATAGAATAAATAAATATAGCGGTAACACGAAGACGAAAAATAAAAAATAGCGGTAAGAAAGAAAAGACAAGAAAATAAAAGAGATGACAGAAAATGGAGAAACGTAGCGACAATCTTAGCATACCTATCATTTAGCCTCTTGTTGCTCGTTCATGTCTGTTCTTGGTGTTGGATTTTGTCGAATAAATTTCCCCCAAAATCCGACTGTTACTCCAGAGCGACTTATATATGTTTTTTTTTTCACGTTATTGTGCATTTTATGACTAATACGACCTATATTCCGGAGCGACTTTTAGTCAGAAAAATACGGTAATCACTTTGTATTTCCAATCCTCATTTGCAGCCAAGATGCAATGGCAACGCAGGGCTGTCATATTGATGTCGGAGTGTTTAGTAAGAACACAGGCAGCAAGGACAATTCACTAGAGTCTCCAAGAGCGTCAAAATCCGAAATCAAGGGTTTCTAACTCAATTTATGTGGGGGTTGCTGGAAACAATTTGGTTTTTGTTCTGGGATGCATTAGGTCTTGAATTAATAAAATTTGAGAATTTTTACAGCTGCACTGCCACCATTTAAGCCAGGGTTTCCCAACGGAGGGCACTTGAACACATTGCAGGAGTGGTACTTGGAAACATTTAATATTTTATTTCCCAACTCAAGTGTTTCGGATGACAGATGAAATGAAAGTGTGTCTGAATTGACCAGCTCAGAGACCAAGTGGTAGAGACTGAGACTGAAAGGTTGTGGGTTCTAACCCCGCTCGGGTCATACCAAAGACTACAAAAATGGGACCCATTGCCTCCCTGCTTGGCACTCAGCATTAAGGGGTGGAATTGGGGGGTTAGATCACCAAATGATTCCCGACCGCAGCACCGCTACTACTCCCCTCTCCCCCAAGGGACAGATCATAATCACATGGGGATGGGTTAAATGCAGAGGACAAATTTCACCACACCCAGATGTGTGTGTGACGATGATCATTGGGACTTTGACTTTGAATTAAGTATGTTGGATAGAATTTGTTTTCCAGAGCAATACAAGCACGAGTACTAAATTCTTGAGTAGTCACCAATTGTATCAAGCATTGATACCACTAGTACTTTTGATACATAAAATGTCACCCAAAAAAACAATGACGAATAATTTTAAAGATTTACACAGATGTCACACAAGATGTCAGTGTCTCCACTGTGCCGGTCCCAAGCTCAGTAAATGGCATTTTTTAAATTTTTTCTAATTTTTTTTTTATTTCTAGTTCCTGATTGTAAAACGGTAATAAAATGATGGTCTTGGCCGCCGTTGCAATTACCCATACCTTGAAATATGCCTAGTTCCACACTGATACCAGAGAAGCCAACCCTATGTCTTCAGAAAACAGCGATGGTCCTCTAGTGGTCCGTGGCGGTATTTCAGGTACTCTGCGAAATTGGAAATTGTAACGTTTAAAAATAAAATGTCTTTATTATTTAGACTTGATTCATTTTCCATTTTGTGAATTATTTACCCATCCAAACTATGTCAAATGTAGCTGAGATTCCCAAAATAACCATACAGATGTAAATAAGTGGCCTGTATAAGTCTATCCTCCTTTGGTGCGAAATGAAATAATATTCCGCCAAAGCAGTGGTTCCCGAGTTGCTTCTTGGTTATAATGGTGGTCCCTTGGACAAAACCAGTTGAAAACCCCTGTCATAAAAGATATTTCAGGTATGTTCAGAAATTTACTCCGGCACCCGTGCACTACTCTGAGCGCGCGTGTTCATAAAGGTAGAGTGCGCTCTGCCCCCATTTATTTCCGAACGTAGCCAGCACTGGTGCACCCTAGTTGGAGTGCCTTCTTTGGACAGTTGCACTCCTCCGTATTTGGTTTGAGCTCAGAGCATATTGTTGAACGCACCTTTCATTTTAGTCAGTGTTCTGTATTTTCTTATATTATTCATTATTAGTGGTCCTGTCACAATGACAAATTTTTCCGGACTAGTTTTATACCCAGAAATTATCACACTAAATAATAGGATTGTTTATTTCGATGAGCTTCATTATGTCTTCGTGATAATATATTTCAAACTATTTTGTTCAGACAAGTAGAAACAGAATTTGTAGGTGTTACCTGCTGCTGACAGTTTCGACTGATTGTCCAGTCTTCCTCAGAGCTGTCGAGAATCAGGCGAAACTGTCAGCAGCAGGTAACACCTAAAAATTCCATTTCTACTTGTCTGAACAAAAGAATTTGAAATATAATAGGATTGTTTGTTGTTGTTTTTTTAAATGTCACAGATAAGGTTAGAACAAAAGTCACTGTACATCCTTTTTTAAGTGCAATTTGCTTTCAATTCTAAAGAATATAAAACATTTGCATATAAGTGTAGAACAATAAAACATATTGGATAAATAAATACAACTTAAATAAAAAAGACACAAGCTCTATTATTTTTTCACAACAATATTCAACAAATATTTACACATCACATACACTGCAAGTACTGTTTGTAATAGCAGAGAAAAATGACTTCAAATATCATCTGAAATAGGAGTTTAGGAAATCCACATATTTTTAGGCAATTTGTACTGCATATCTTGTCTGCTTGTTAGTTAAAAGTGAAATAATGCTCATAGTACCTTTGTGTTCAAAGTGTTATTCTGTGTATTTTTGTTGACTGGGTATTATTTTTAATAACTTTTGCTCATCAGAAAATGTCTATTTTTATACTAACTCTGTATAGTAACAGACAGAAAAAGCAAATGGTTTTCCTTTAAAGGAATTACAGACTATCTTTCTGACAGCTCAGAAACCAGAGCCTATTTGTCAGTTTTTGAATACTGCGCATGCGCAGGTCCCTCCTCCCCATTCAAGCCACATATCCACTTTCGAAGTTGGCAATTTGGGAAACAAAGCATCTGAGCTTTATTTAAAATAATTTATGTAATTAGGGGGCATGCATGCATGCCACTTGAGAAACGGAAAAAGGTGCAGACTGAATTGCGGGGTCTATTTTGTATTTAATCCACACATAGGGCACACCGAATTATAGGGCGCATACATGCCATGACTTAACGTCATGGGAATAAGACACTGAGTTTGGTTGTACTTTATTCTACTGTTTAACTATGTACTCTACTATACTCACACTGTTGTTAATCGATATTCATACGCAAATCCGTCCAAGTCCTCATATTCTGTATCCAAATTAAACAGTTGGGTAAGTTCGCTATTAAACATGCCAAGTTCCCTCTCGTCATTGTCACGTTGCTCATGTGCAATGATCCTGGCTTTCCAGAAAGCTCTAATTGTGCCTCGTAAGCATATCTCTTTGTCTATGCCATTTTAGAGGGTCCTAATGCGGTTTTCTTTGCACAAACGACATTATTTATATATCAATGGCGGTGGAGGTTTAAGTGTTACGTGACCTCTGATTGGTCTACTGCCCCTATCTACGTAAAAACGTAATGTCCTCTGATTGGTTTATCGGGTCTACATATTACGCCTGTTTATTACGCCTCTGTGTGGCAGAAGCCACACAAAACAACTTTACAGATTTGTACAAACAGTAGTATTTATTTATTACTGGCGGCAGAGGTAAGTACTTTGCACAAATTTTTTTTGCCCCGGTCTACGTAAAAACATAACGTCCTTTGATTGGTTCGTCGGGTATTCATATTACGCTTGTATATTACGGAAGAAAACAACTTTACAGAGTTTGGAATTCGGACCACACAAAAGGTGCACCTTATTAATTGGAACACACCCTCCGGTCCCCCTTTTTAAAAAGGGGAACCACCACCCCAGTCTGTCAATCCAGAGGGACCGTCCCCGATGTCCACGCAATGTTGTAGAGGCGTGTCAGCCATGACAGCCCCACAACATCCAGAGCCTTGTAGAACTCCGGGCGGATCTCATCCACCCCTGGGACCCTGCTACCGAGGAGTTTTATAACTACCTCAGTGACTTAGACCCCAGAGAGTCCGCCTCAGAGTTGCCAGGCCCTGCTTCCAAAATGGAAGGCGTGTGGGAGGTCTTCGAAGTATTCTCCCCACCGACTCACGACGTCCCGAGCCGAGGTCACCAGCACGCCATCTCCACTGTAAACAGTGTTGACGGTGCACTGCTTCCCCCTCCTGAGACGCCGGATGGTGGACCAGAATTTCCTCGAAGCCGTCCGGAAGTCGTTCTCCATGGCCTCGCCAAACTCCTCCCACGCCCGGATTTTTGCCTCAGCAACCGCTGAAGCCGCGTTCCGCTTGGCCATCTGGTACCTGTCAGCTGCTTCCGGAGTCGCGCAGGCCAAAACTGCCCGATAGGACTCTCCTTCTTCAGCTTGACGGCATCCCTTACCGCCGGTGCTCACCAGCGGGTTTGGGGATTGCCGCCACGACAGGCACTAACGACCTTACGGCCTCAGCTCCGGTCGGCTGCCTCAACAATGGAGGCGCGGAACATGGTCCACTCGGACTCAATGTCCCCCGCCTCCTCCGGGACCTGAGAAAAGCTCTGCCGGAGGTGGGAGCTCTTCCTGACAGGGGATTCTGCCAGGCGTTCCCAGCAGACCCTCACAGTACGTTTGGTTCTGCCAGGTCGGACCGGCATCTTCCCCCACCATCGGAACCAACCCACCACCAGGTGGTGATTAGTTGAAAGCTCCGCCCCTCTCTTCACCCGAGTATCAAAAACATGTGGCCGCAAATCCGATGACATGACTACAAAGTTGATCATCAAACTGCGGCCTAGGGTGTCCTGGTGCCAAGTGCACACATGGACACCTTTATGCTTGAACATGGTGTTCATTATTGACAATCCGTGTCGAGCACAGAATTCCAATAAAAGAACACTGCTCGGGTTCAGATCGGGGTGGCCGTTCCTCCCAATCACACCCTTCCAGGTCTCACTGTCATTGCCCATGTGAGCATTGAAGTCACCCAGGAGAACGATTGAGTCCCCAGAAGGAGCGCTCTCCAGCACTTCCTCCAGGGACTCCAAAAAGGGTGGGTACTCTGAGCTGCTGTTTGGTGCATAGACACAAACAACAGTCAGGACCCGTACCCCCACCCGAAGGCGGAGGGAGGCTACCCTCTCGTTCACCGGGGTGCACCCAATGTGCTGGCGTCCAGCTGGGGGGGCAATAAGTATACCCACATCTGTTCGACGCCTCTCACCGTGGGCAACTCCAGAGTGGAAGAGAGTCCAGCCCCTCTCGAGAGGGCTTGTACCAGAACCCAAACTGTGTGTGGAGGCAAGTCCGACTATGTCTAGTCTGAACTTTTCTGCCTCGCACACCAGCTTGGGCTCCTTTCCAGCCAGAGAGGTGACATTCCATGTCCCAAGAGCCAGCTTCTGCAGCCGGGGATCGGACCACCAAGGTTCCTGCCTTTGGCCGCCGCCCAGCCCACAATGCACCCGACCCCTTTGGCCCCTCCCACAGGTGGTGAGCCCATGGAAAGGGGGACACGTTTCATTTTCCGGCTGAGCCCAGCCGGGCCCCACGGGCGAAGGCCCGGCCACCAGACGCTCGCCTTCGAGTCCCACCTCCAGGCCTCTCTCCAGAGGGGGGCTCCGGTGACCCGCTTTCCAGGCGAGGGAAATTTGAGTCCATATATCTTTTTCATCATAAGAGGCTTTTTGAGCCATGCTTAGTCTGGCCCCTCACCTAGGACCATGGGTGACCCTACCAGGGGCATGAAGCCCCAGACAACATGGGCCCTAGGATCGTCACCACCCACATGTGCTTTAACTAATTTTCTCTCCTCTGTTCCAACCTCAGTCTACTCGTGTGCTGACTCCTGAGCTGATCATATACCATCAGTCAACGAGCCCATTATTGTCCATGTGTTTCTACCTGTTATGCACCCACATTGTTCAAACGTGTTCAAACAATGTTCCAAATAGGTTCTACCCATTTTCCACCCATGCTCCAACCTTGATCCATTCATGAACTACCAATGAGTCATCCTTTTCTACCTTTTGTCCACCAGTTTTACCAACAGCTCTGTATGGTTCAATGTGTTCTTCCCATTGTCTATCCATGTTTTCATTACAGGGGTGGACCGTAGGTTACCATATATAGGATTTGTATACCTATAATACATTGCATACAATTAAGTTATACTTCTTCCCACTCCTTTTCAGGCATGTAAATATGATTTATGGTTTCTTTTTTGGTTATATCTTGCTTGCTACTCTTTTAGTTTTTATATATATATATATATATATATAAAATTTATATATATATATATATATACGTGTATATATATATTTTTTCATTTGTGTACAGTAATCTTATTTTTTTTCACGTTTGAAATAAACGAATAAACACCGGTATCTAGTGCAGGGGGCACCGACTCCGGTCCTCAAGAGCTCCTTTCCTCAATGTTTTAAATCAGGGGTGGGCAATCCCGATCCTGGAGAGCCGCATGTCCTGCATGTTTTCTATGTCACCCTGTTGCGACACACCTGAATCAAATGGTCAGATAATTAGCAAGGTCTGCAGAAGCTGGTTAACAACTCTGATCAATTTGAATCAGGTGTGTTGCAGCAGGGACATGCGGCCCTCCAGGACCGGGATTACTCACCCCTGTTTTAGATGTATCCTTCATCCAACACAGTTGATTTATGTGATTGATGTGCCGGCTGTGGCAGTAGAGTGGGTCGTTCGGTAACCGGACGGTTGGCGGTTCGAGTCCGGCTCTTGGTCTTGGGCAAGACCTCATACAGTGCCTCCAGTGCCACTTAATAATAATAATAATAATAATAATAATAATAATAATAATAATAATAAATTATATTTATAACGCACTTTACATTCGGAGGAATCTCCAAGTGCTACATGGCAAGTAAAAACAAGAAAACAAAGCAAGGACAAGTATAAAACAACTGAATGACAACCAGGATATGAGAACAGGATTACGGAAATGCTCGAGTAAAGAGGTGAGTTTTAAGTCTGGTTTTGAAAGAGTCAGTGGATCGGGGTGCTCTTTTTGTATGATTTGAATGAGGCAAAATATCATGCTTTTTCTCTCGAATATATTCTCATTAGTTTCAGATGTACTGTAATTATTTTCTGTATAAAAATTACATTTGGTGTTCAAAAAGTATTTTTACAAACTTGAGTCAAAAAATCTTTTTTCAAACTAGAGTCTCAAAAAAGAGGGGGTCATCTTATAATAGGGATCGTCTTATATTCGGGCCAATACGATACATTATACATTTTCCTGTGCATGGAAATTTAAGGTCCAGTTTGTATTTCCAACTGCAAATGATGGCAACGAGTCCAATCTGCTTCCAATGTGGAATGTTACATTGCAGGGCGGTCTTCTCTGTCTCTCTCTCCTCCTTCTCGCTCTCTTTCTTTCTGTTTTATCTCCCTCTGGCTCTGTCTCTCTCTCACGCCATCTGTTTCTGTGCTTGTGTTTTGTGCCTGAGATAACAGCCCCTGGCTGGTTTAATGATTGTGTTTTGTGGACATTCCTTGGTGGCCCGCACATTCCTGTCGCCTCAGGTAACCATGGAGATAAGACAAGACACACAAAGGAACATAGGAGCGGGGTGACTTTTATGTGACCTCTCGTTCTCGCGCCCTCGCTCTATCTCTCTTGCTATCTCTCTCTCTTCTGTATTTGCTAGTGTTGATAAGTTACGAGACCAGCTGCATGCGATGATGAACTGAGGGAGATGGCATCTTCCGGGAATAACATGAAAATTATAATTTGTAGATAATTGCACATACTCATAGACCTAGTCTTGGATCTTATTGCAGCATTCGATACAATGGACCACAATATTCTGCTAGCTCATTTGCAACAGCAGGTTGGCATCACTGGTAGCACTCTAGAGTGGTTTGGATCCTATTTGGCTGCCAGGACTCAGGGGTGGCAAATTCATGGTTGTCACGGGCTGCATTGTAGTCATAGTTTCCGGAGGGCTCAACTCAAGTAAATGTATGAACGTCTCATATGCAGTATAGGCTACATAACAAATAGATAACTAGTTTTGAAATCAGAGACTAGTAATCACTGTTCACATTTTCTAAAAGATGAATGATAATACAAATTGCTAGAAACATCTCTATTTTTTAAAAGTGAAGACAATTTGCAATTTTAGTATTGACACAAAGTCAATGCACAATTTGTCTTCGCGGGCCAACTATAATTACACCGTGGGAGCTTGACACACCGAGCATAGGTCGTTTTAAGTCCTGCTCTGCCCCTCTGTTTTTGGTCTTCCACAAGAATCTATTTTGAGCCCCTTGGTGTTTTTATTCTATTTCCTTTCACCGCTATGTGGATGATAGTCCACATTGGGAAATTATTTTAAGTTGAACCGCTAAATCAGTGTTGTTGTAAGGCAACCAACTAACCTTTCTTTCTCAACAGCACTTAGAAACAGTACCGTAATTTTCGGCATTTTGGGGGGGAAATTTATTCGACAAAATCCAACACCAAGACCAGACATGAACGAGCAACAACAGGCTAAACGATAGGTATGCTAACGTGACATAAACACAAACGAAGAGTTGTGAACGGGCCTGACGTAACATTCAGAGTTATTCAAAAAACTATTACATAAATAACACGTTAATAAAACCATCTGTGTCACTCCAATTCATTAAATCTATCGATCATCCTTTGTCAACAATGCGTACGCGCTGCTGACGGTGCTTGCACTTCAAAATATTCCACAGGCCCATATAATGATATGTAAATTATATATCAAATAACTATTATATAAGCAATAATGTTATCAAAGCATCTGTGTCACTCCAAATCATTAAATCCATCGATCGTCCTTTGTCAACAATGGGTGCGCGTGGCAGACGGCGCTTACACTTCAAAATATTCCACAGGCCCATATAACGATATATAAATTAGATATCAAATAACTATTATATAAGCAATAGTATTATCAACCCATCTGTGCACTCTAAATCATTAAATCCATCGATCAAATTCCTCGTCCTTTGTCAACAACGCCGTGCGTGCGCCCTGACGTCAGCCTCATCGTTATTCCACAGATCTACGATATAACTAGTATATTGTAGCGTTAACAAAGTTCAAGGAAAGACGTGGGTTTGGTAAACGGCTCTTTATTTAACAAAACAAACTTCCAGGCGTGTGGCGGCGTGGACATCCAGCCACGGAAGTGGAAGAGAGCTCCATAGAATAGGACCGACCGGGCGTGCGTAAAAGCCATGACCGAGCCCTATTCACCGTCCCCGGACAGCCACCCGGCCAAGCGCCGGCCCCAGACTTCCATTCACGGAGGTGAAAGAGAGCTCCTTAGAATAGGACCGGGCGTGCGTAAAACCCATGACCG
Source organism: Syngnathus scovelli (assembly GCF_024217435.2). NCBI lineage: Eukaryota > Metazoa > Chordata > Actinopteri > Syngnathiformes > Syngnathidae > Syngnathus > Syngnathus scovelli. The sequence continues at coordinate 28,211,696 of NC_090848.1, forward strand.
AGCCCCATCCACCGTCCCCGGAAAGCCACCCGGCCAATCGCCGGCCCCAGACTTCCATCCACGGAGGTGATAGAGAGCTCCATAGAATAGGACTGGGCGTGCGTAAAAGCCATAATAGTTTTTCAAACCTTCTGTGTCAATCCAAATCCTTAAATCCTTCAAACTCTTCATCCTCCGTGTCACTTAGAAACAAAGCCGCTAATGATGCCGGTAGTGCGTGGGGCCCTTCGTCATTCCGTGATCAATCTTTGTTCTTTTTGTAAACAACCGCCGCGCACGCCGCGCCGCGCTGCTGACGTCACTTGAAATTCAAATTACAGTAATCCCTTGCTACATCGCGGTTTGTTTATCGCGGTTACACTTGTTTTTTTTTTTTTTGAAAATTTTTGAAAAAAACACAAGTCGCTCCTTATTATAAGTCACCCCCCACCCAAACTATGAAAAAAAACACGACTTATAGTCCGAAAATTACGGTAACTGATGTCTTTGTTACATTTCAGCTAGACTACTGTAATGCACTTGATTTTGGAGTCAGCCAGACCTCCCTCAAGCATCTTCAGTAATTCCAAAAAGCTGCTGCTTGCCTCCGAACTGGAGCTCGTAAGAGAGAGAACATAACCACAATTCTGGCCTATCTCTGTTGGTGCCCAATACATTTTGGAGTCATCATCATCATCATCGTCATCATCATCATCATCATCATCATCGGTTTAAAGTCCGTTTCCCAGGCGCCGCTGGGTTGGACTGGGTTCTTGTTATGGCTTTCTTCCACCGGGAACGGTCCATGGCCATCTCGTGGTTGATGCCGAGTGCCTTCATGTCGGCTGACACGGTCGTCTGCCAGGTCTGTTTAGGTCGGCCACTGGGTCTTGTTCCCTCTACATTATACGACATAACTTTCTTCACCCAGTCGTTCTGGTCCTTCCTCACTACATGTCCGTACCATCGCAGTCTGCCTCTCCTCACCACATCCACTATGGCCTCCACTCCCATCTTCTTTCTCAGCTCTGGAGTGGAGTGAAATTTGTTTTGCCCCAAATTACCTCTCTGAGATCCTCCATCCCTACGAACCTTACGAAGAAAGTTTTGAGAAACTCGAGTTGACAGTCAGGAGCGTGGTGGATGAAGGCTACACAGCCACGCAGGTCCTGAGTCAACTTCACGACCGCATCATTGAGCACGACTCGATGAGTGACGAGCACAAGTCTGTCATCGCTGAAAAAATGGCAGTGGTGGACAAATGCCTGGCTGACGGTGCCGACGAATACATGCAGCTCCTCAGTCTATGTTCGGTAATGTTCAGCTGTGAAGTAGTTCAGACCCCCTGATCCTTGTCAGCCTTAGCTGAGCAGACCGGATGCTACTGGAAGTACTGAGGACTAAGTGGAGCCTCAGAGGAGATTAAGCCCTTTCTTTTGCTGGTGTTTCTCTCTGGAATGGCCTGTCCTTAAATGTTATGCAAGTCTCCCTCTCTGTCCATATTTTGTATGAAGACCCATTTTTATTCTTTAGATTTCGACTGAGTGCTACTGTTCTGCTGATATCATTGTCTTTGGTTTTGTCCCATTGCTATATGTGAAGCACTTTGTTACATATGCAGCTCTTGAAATATCCTATGTAAGCAAATTTGTATTAGATTGTATGCTAACTAACGGTTAGTACTAACGGTTAGTAGTTAGTTAGCATACAATCTAATATTAGGTTAGTAACTAAGCTCACCAAGTAGCACTGGTGCAATCAACCTTTAAATAATCGAATTGCAAAAGATTTGGTTGCAACCTTTTATGGTGTGTTACAACTTGACTATATTTGCTGATATACACTGCTGAAAAAAAATTAAAGGAACACTTTGAAAACACATCAGATTTCAATGGCAAAAAAAAAATGTTGGACATCTATACTGATATGGACAGTTTAATGTCTCAGGAACAAAAGGATGCCACATCTTTTGATGGAAATAAAAGTTTTTAGCCTACAGAGGGCTCTGTATATAGACACCCCAAAAATCAAAGTGAAAAAATGATGTGGCAGGCTCGTCCATTTTGCCTAAATTCAATTTCTGCAACTCAAAATTCTTTTCAATATCTTGTGTGGCCCCCACGTGCTTGTATGCATGCTTGACAACGTCGCGGCATGCTCCTAACGAGGCGACGGAGGGTGTCTTGTAGGATGTCTTCCCAGATCTGTCTAAGGGCATCAGTGAGCTCCTGTAAAGTCTGAGGAGCAACCTGTCGGCGTTTGATGGACCGAAACATTATGTCCCAGAGATGTTCTATCGGGTTTAGATCAGGTGATCGTGAGGGCCATTCAATTGTGTCAATTCCTTCATCCTCCAGATACTGTCTGCATACTCTTGCCAAATGAGGCCGGGCATTGTCCTGGATCAGGAGGAACCCAGGACCTACTGCACCAGCGTAGGGTCTGACCATGGGTGCAAGGATTTCATCCCAATACCTAATGGCAGTCAGACTGCCGTTCTCTAGCCTGTAGAGGTCTGTTCGTCCCTCCATAGAAATGCCTCTCCAGACCATCACTGACCCACCACCGAACTGGTCATGCTGAATGATGTTCCAGGCAGCATAGCGCTCTCCTTGGCTTCTCCAGACCCTTTCACATCTATTACAGGTGCTCAAGATAAACCTGCTCTCATCTGTGAAAAGCACAGGGGGCCAGTGGCGGACTTGCCAATTCTGGTGTTCTATGGCAAATGCCAATCAAGCTCCACGGTGCTGAGCAGTGAGCACAGGGCACACTACAGGACGTCGTGCCCTGAGGCCACCCTCGTGAAGTCTGTTTCTGATTGTTTGGGCAGAGACATTCACACCAGTAGCCTGCTGGAGGTCATTCTGTAGGGCTCAACCTATTCCTCCTTGCACAAAGCAGCAGATATCGGTCCAGCTGATGGGATGAGGACCGTCTATGGCCCTGTCCAGCTCTCCTAGAGTAACTGCCTGTCTCCTGGAATCTCCTCCATGCTCTGGAGATTGTACTGGGAGACACATCAAATCTTCTTGCAACAGCACACATGGATGTGCCATCCTGGAGGAGTTGGACAATCTGCGGAATTTCAGGAGGGTTAAGAAATCGCCTCATGCTCCCAGTCGTGATAATGACTCTTGCTAAAGCCAACACTTGTGGAAAAACAGTTAAAAAAGATCAAGAGGGAGGAACTTGAAATGGCCTCCACCTGCAAAATCGGGGAGCAGAAGGGGCAGACGGGAGTGAGGGTGATAGCAAATGAGAGTGGTTGTTCAGCTGGTTCGCCCTCTGCACACCTCCACCAATGGTGACACACCGCTTTTGATCCCACAAAGCTTGTTGTCAGCATAGCAGTGCACAGTTCTTGCTGGAACCACAACATCTATGCAGAAGTTAATGTACTCAGTGGTGCCATCAACAACCTCCTCAACGTTCTCACTGTGTGGCCCCAGTAACACATCCCAGTCGGTTGTCCCGAAGCAATCTCTCAGAGACTGCTCAGCCTGAGGTGACCACTTCCTGAACAAACGAATGGTCTTTGGTAGTTTCCTCACTTTTGTCTTGTAATGAGGCTGAAGCAGGACCAAGTTGTGATCTCCCTTCCCCTGTGCAGGCAGAGGGTTGGCACTGTATGCATCCTCAACTTTCACCTACAGCAGGTCAATATTCCTATTTTATCTGGTGTAAAAATCCACATACCGAGTGAAGGCAGGTAGAGTTTTGGCTAAAGTTCCCGGAGATCAGCAGCAGTGCCTCAGGATGCTGTTTGTAGGCTTTTAAACCACAAACAATGACTATTATAATTGATAATACAAATATTAATCATTATATTACAAGTATACAAATAGATGGCCTGTTAGATGGCAGAAGTGATCATCCCGCAACACACGATACATTTGTTCCTGCGTTTTAGCTAGCGATCACTTGATAGTTGGAGACCCTACCAGATGTGTACATACTGTGTTTTTCAGTACTAATACCTAACATTATTTATATTCAACATAGAGAACAAGTAAAAAAAAAAAATCACATAAAATGAATGTTAATATACCGTATTGTCTGGACCATAGGGATCTTCGGGTTAAGAGGTGCAGACTCAAATACACGGGCTTTTCTGTACTTAATCCACACATAGGACGCACCACATTAGATGGCACATGCATGCCATGATTTAAAGGAGACGTATTATTTTTTTTTGCTTTTATATTCATTTTATTGTGTACTTGAAGTCTTCAAGATTGTAGGAAAGTGTAATGTATCGCTCCAGGTGTTGCTGAGATACTGTTTGGGGGCTATTTTTCACTCCCTTCAGTTTTCGCCGTTTTCTATTACGTATTTCTATCTATTACATCACATCCGTTGGGGCAGGACTACCAAACAAGGTAATGGGTGTGGCCAAACGGTTTCACAAATCCGCCATCTTTATTACTCAGAGAGACTTTTGTAGTCCAAACAACTTAAAGATGCCGAAGTGGAGAGATCAAAATGTTCCGTTGTTGGATGCATTAATCCACACAACTCATTGCACCGTCCCCTAGTATCAGAACCTCAAAGTGGGCAAAGTCCTGTTCGTTCAAGGACAAGTGTTTCAGTAATCGTTTGTCAGTTTAGAGAAGGATTTGCCGAAAGACTTTGTTTCATTGATGGTTGAGTTCTTTTAATCTATGGAAATGGCGGACACAGTAAAGAGGTAAAGCTTGAGTTGTGCCTCGTAAGCATGTCTCTTTGTCAATTTTAGAGGGTCCTAATGCCGTTTGCGTTACACAGATGATAGTATTTATCAGTGGCGGTGGAGTCAGTCCTCTGATTGGTTTTCTGCCCCGATCAACGTAAAACTTAATTTCGTCTGATTGGTTCTTTGGGTCTACATATTACGCCAGTATGTTACGTCTTTGTCTGGCGGAAGCCACACAAAACAACTTTACAAATTTTGGAATTTGGTCCACACAAAAGGTGCACCTTATCAAAAGATGCACCTTCATTTTTTGAGAAAATTAATGAATTTTAAGTGCGCCTTATGGTGTGGAAAAGATAGTATTTGTCCACTGTACTTTATGTATCACTAAAGTTTTTTTGTCAAAATCGCTGAAATAGCATATTTCCTGTTCAAATACAAAGGTGAAACGCTTTGTTTTGCTGATGAGACATAAAACCGCAGTAAAAAGGCACATGTTAGCAAATAGCAAAACTGAAGGGTTGCGTACGTGAGCCAACGGGTGAATAATGCTGCCTCTTTTGTTGCTGTAGAGCAGGGGTCTCAAACTCGCGGTCCCAATTGTGTTCCACCGGACGATAGTTTGTGGGCCTCGCCTTAATATGAAAGTTTAATGTTAGTATGGCCTGCGATTTTGATACGAATTGTCTTTTGCGGAGCTGATTCAAATGTCTTACAAAGTTTTCGAGATGCGAAATCTCGAATTTTTGCATCTACCTACGAACCAATTTTTGACTGTTTCATAATTATTTTTCTTGCATTTGATAACATTAAAAGTTTTAGCAGAGCCTAAAAAACCCAATGTGGCCCAGCCTCAACCTCCAGTGGCCCCCAGGTAAATTGAGTTTGAGACCCCTGCTGTGGAAGTAGACGAGACCACGGATGTCACAAACAAATCTCACATACCGTGCCAAGCGGTCCTCTGAGGATGCCATCTGCTCTGCCCTACACTCGGCCCTCACACACCTGGAGAAAAAGGACTCTTATGTGAGGTTGCTGTTTGTGGACTTCAGCTCTGCCTTCAACACCATTGTGCCGCAGCGACTCATCTGCAAACTCGACGAGCTGGGCCTCAGTACCTCCCTCTGCAACTGGCTACTGGACTTCTTCTGTCAGAGGCCTCAGGTGGTGCGTGTTGGTGACAAAATCTCCGCCAGCATCATGCTGAGCACGGGGGCCCCCCAGGGCTGCGTGCTCAGTCCATTGCTCTTCACTCTGCTGACGCATGATTGCACTGCGACCTACAGCGACAACCGCATAGTGAAGTTTGCTGACGACACGACTCTGGTGGGTCTTATCACCGAGGGCGACAAGACTCAATACAGGTCGGAAGTTGACCTTCTGACCACGTGGTGCAGGGACAACAACCTCCTGCTGAACGTCGACAAGACCAAGGAAATTGTTGTTGACTTCCGGAAGGGTCACACAAAACACCTGCCGCTGATCATCGATGGTGCTGTGGTGGAGAGGGTGAGCTGCACCAAATTCCTGGGGGTGCACATCAGTGAGGACCTCTCCTGGTCCGCAAACACCTCGTCACTGGCAAAGAAAGCTCAGCGACGCCTGTACTTCCTGCGGAAGCTCAGGCGTGCATGTGCTCCTCAGGCAGTCCTGTCTACATTCTACCGTGGCACCGTTGAGAGCGTCCTCACCAGTTGCATCGCTGTCTGGGGTGGTAACTGCACTGAACAGAACTTGAAGGCCCTGCAGCGCATAGTGAATACGGCTGGTAAGATTATCGGTGCTTCGCTCCCCTCCCTGAAGGACATTTACACTTCCCATCTCGCCCGCAAGGCAACCTCGATTGCGAGAGATGTGAGTCACCCGGCTCACTCTTTGTTTGACCTTCTGCCCTCTGGGAAGAGGTACAGGAGCCTGCGCTCCCGCACCACCAGGCTCGCCAATAGCTTCTTTCACAAGGCTGTTAGGACCCTGAACTCGCTACCCCCTTCTGCGTAGCGTGCGGCACTGTTGCGCTATTTTCTGGAATGTCTGCTGTACGCGCACTTGCTCCTTTTTTTACTCCTCTTATTTATTTATTTATTAATTTATTTATTTATTGTGTTATTTATTCATTATTTATTCAGCACGCTGTTGTTATACTTGTTTACTTGTTTGTCTGTTGTGAGCCATGTCTTGTCACCGTGGGATAGGGGGGAACGAAATTTCGGTTTCTTTGTGTGTCTTTGGCATGTGGAGAAATTGACAATAAAGCTGACTTTGACTTTGATATCTGGTATTTTGCATTATGTAGCTATAAGTGAAGTAGACTGTGAAGTGAAGGAGGCGTTTGGGGGATTTGATAACGTGAGTGATGAGAGACAAGCCCCTACTGTAGCTCCATATGTGTTGGAGAACACAGCTATTGTGAAAATCTCGAAGCTCAAACATATGGCGGAACTGCTGTGATGGCATCAGAGCTTCGCGGGGTGCAGGCCAAAATTAAAGAAAAAGTGCCTATACTAAAGGAAAACAAGGAAGACCTTTACAACAAAGTAATGGAACTTTTTGTGGGGAAGGACATGCGCATGGACTTCACCTACAAATTAAGATAAGGCCTGTGTGTGTGGGAGGTTTTGGTTTATATATTTGTAAATCTGACTCATAAAGTCAATGCCTCACCGGACTATAAGCCGCAGGTGTTTAAATGTTTACTAATTAATTATTGTAAGCTACACGTAAAGATCTGGAGAAGACATGACCGGGGGAAAAAATACTGAAAAGGGTGACGCAACAAGATGCCATCAACAATAGCCCAGTGCCCTCTAGTGGCCAGAGGAAACATCAACAGTACATGCAGAAGCTCCATTTTCTTCGTTAATAGCCAAATCGACTGCCTTTAATTTTAAAGCGGCCTCAGACGCATTTCTTTCTGCCATCAACACGCCACTCTTCTTCCCAGTGACCGTGTCTGGTCACATCTCCCTCTGTCAAGCAAACCTGTGCCACACAACAGCGGTCCACAACCTTTTTACTAATGAGTGTATAAGTGTATTAGACATCACAAAGATCACGAAAAATCTATAGATACGCTGCACCGGACGACAAGCCGTAGTGCTCAAAAAGTAGCGGCTAATTGTCCGGAAAATACGCTACACTTATCATTGGTTTAGTAATTGCTAAATATTTTACATTGTTCATGCCTTACCTTACAAGATGCTGACTTCACTTTCCATCATCATTCTGCTATGGATACCTGAAGAAAACTACAAATGTGATGACTCAATGACTACACTGCAGACATGGGCAAACTACGGCCCGTGGGCCACATACGGCCCACGGGGCCGTTTAATCCGGCCCGCCAAACCTGAATAAATTATAAAAAAAAATTTGGGGTCATTTTCCCTGCAATTACTATGTTTCCCCTGTTTCCCCTGCTCGCGCATTTACTCCCGGAAGCCGTGTCAGAACACACAAGTGCGTGTACCTACTAATTAGTATGGACCCGGCACACTCCGTGCTCTATTTCCATCAGTGCCGAATTTCGAGTATGGGCTGTGACGTCAGCATTCTCGTAATTCGCGCGCTGAGCTTCAGATACAGTTTTACGCTAATGCCACCTACAAACCTTCCCCTGGAATCCTTCCATTAGAATGAGTGCAAAGGTGGACACTGAGTGCCGAATGTTGAAAAAGAGTGGACAATTTGGCTCGACCTATGTGTGTGAGCAGACATTCAGCCACATGAGTGTCAACAAAGCCCGTCACAGATCTAGGTTAACGGACCAATACCTCGGCTCTATCCTAAGAATTACCACAACAAATTTTACTCCAGACCATGATGCACTAGCAAAAAAGGGAGACCAACAATACTATTGATTTCTTTATTACTTTATTTAGATGTATTCTTTCACTGATTCTTCAAGATGATGTATTTGGTCAGAATGTTTGCTGTTTGATGTGATTTCGCCTCATTAGATAAACATATTTCATAAATCTGACCTGCAGGCGCTGAAGTGATGTCGTAGTTAATCACTGATAGTAGTCTTTTGGTGAATTTTTTTTCAATGTTGTTAATAAATGCATTTGTTTTCAAAAAGCTTTTTTTGAATATCCATGCTTTACTACCTACTAAAAGTAAAAACCTTTTATGCAATGACCTTTACATGTCATTTTTATAACTTCACACAAACGCTACATCCATCCGCTCCTGGTTCGGCCCCCCGGTCAAAATTTAGAACCCAATTCGGCCCGCAAGTCAAAAGGTTTGCCCACCCCCTTTTTTTTTTTTTTCTTCTTCTTTTTAAAGTCCACTTTCCAGACTCCGCTGGGTAGGACTGGATTCTCAATATGGCTTTCTTCCACTGGAGGTGGTCCATGGCCAGTGGGTGAAATACCATACCATACTGAGAATATTTTTGGAGCCAAGGTTTTTACAGTCGGATGCCCTTCCTGACACCAACCCAAGGGGAAATTGATTTTCTGTAGGGGTTGACTCCCTTAGCCCAATTCCAACCCTTAATGCTGAGTGCCAAGCAGGGAGGCAATGGGTCCCATTTTTATAGTCTTTGGTATGACCCGGCCGGGGTTTGAACCCACAACCTTCCAGTCTCAGGGCGGACACTCTACTACTAGGCCACTGAGCTGGTTGCCCACCCCTGGTCTACAGTATGGACAAGCGTTATGCAAAATGGATGATTACCCAACAGTAGCCTATTTTGGGCCTCAACTTGCCGAAAAGGTCAAGTGTTGAAAACCTGGGTATCCTGGTGATAATAGATCTTAGGGATCCCCAACACGACCACTGAAAACCCACTCCACCAGCCCACTCAAGTTAGCAAAAAGGAGCTACTAATACTAGTCTCACCAAAAGAGGAAATTTTGCAGTCCTGTTGACATGTTAAAGAAATTAAATGTTTCTTTTAGCATGGAATGCTTCTTAGGAACACATGATGTTCTTAGGTTTACATGATCTGCTCGATGCCGTTTCTGAAAGCAACTGTGTGGAACATCTGCCGCAAATTAGCATAATTATCAGGATGAGGATGATATCACTGACAATGTTATTGGTGTGTGTGTGCGTGTGTTTGTGTGTGTGCACAGCTCTTCCATGTGGCCTATGTGCTCATCAAGTTCGCCAATTCGCCACGTCCAGATCTGTGGGTTCTAGAAAGGTCTGTGGACTTCGGGCAGACGTACCAGCCATGGCAGTACTTCTCCTGTGAGTACAAATGATGATGATTATTAATCAGAGCAAATGTCAGCTGAGATGAGCAAACATGAGAATGACTTTTAATCCTTCAACATGTGGTCAAGTCCAGACACCGTAATAGTCCCATGTTTAATGATTTTATTTTTAACAACTAACAAAATAACCTATTAAACATAGGACTCGATGATATGGCTAAAAAAACGTATCACGATGTGCTTCATATTTGTAAAGTCAAACATCTACATACGATTGCTTGAACATACAAATATTTCAACATACGATGTGAAATTTGACCAAATATTTGACTTAACATCCAAAGTCATTCCCAACATACGACGTCATCATGGTTAGCCCGCTAGACGGCGGCACATCAGGATGACATCAGATAGCGTCCCAAGAAGGCTAACGCAAATGGTAGTGGTGAAAAAGGAAGAAGGTGATGATTTCCTTTCAATTAAAACAAGAAATCATAAGAAAACATGAGCACGGATTTTGACGATCATTAAGCAGAAGAAAGCCCTCAAAGCGGTCAAGCTCATCTCTGAACGTCGCAGGAAGAGATGGAACGCCTTTTGCTTGTATGGATAAAGGAAAAGGAGATTGCTGGTAAAACGATCACTGAAACAATCATATTCAAGATTCAAGAGTTTTTATTCACCATGTGCCAAACAAGGAATTTGATTTCGGAAAATCACAGCCTCTGTTCAACATTTAGGTGACTAACAACACTCAGGACATGTGAAAAATGGCAAATATTCTCAAACATCCCCCGATCTTAAACTCCCAAGAGGGCAAGGAAAAACTCAAAACTCCAGCTCGGGGAAATGAGAAACCTTGAGAAGAGACCACAGATAGGAGGGTCCCTCTTTTAGGATGACCAGGCTGCAATGGTTGCAGAGAGGACACATAGTACAAATAGTGTAGACAATTCAAAAAAGGTGTGGAGAGCAGGATGTTATTGCACAGTAATAACTCTGAGACTCTAAGAGTGGTGTGAGTTCATCAGAGCAACAGCCTGGGGGAAGAAGCTGTCTCTGTGTCTGCTAGTTTTGGCGTACAGAGCTCTATAACGCCGTCCGGAGGGGAGTAGTTCAAACAGACTGCAACCTGGGTGAGAAGGGTCTGTAGAGATGTTACTTGCACGTTTCCTGGTTCTGGACAGGTACAAGTCTTGGATAGATGGGAGGTTGATTTCAATTATCTTTTCTGCAGTCCTGATTGTCCGTTGCAGTCTGTGCTTGTCTTGTTTGGAGGCCGATCCAAACCAGACAGTGATGGAGGTGCAGAGGACAGACTGGATGATGGCAGTGTAGAAGGTCTTCAGCAGCTCCCGTGGCAGGTTGAACTTCTTGAGCTGCCTCAGGAAGTACAGCCTCTGCTGGGCCTTCTTCCGGACAGAGTCTATGTGGCCGGTCCATTTCAGGTCCTGAGAGATTGTGGTTCCCAGGAACTTGAAGGTGTCTGTGGAGAGAATAGTATTACTGCGGATAGTGAGGGGTGAAAGTGGTGAAGGGTCTCGCCTGAACTCCACTGTCATCGCCACGGTCTTGAGCGGGTTTAGCTCCAGGTGGTTTTGGCTGCACCAGTGGACCAGCCGCTCCACCTCCTGTCTGTACGCAGTCTCATCACCGTCCTGGATCAGTCCGATGAGAGTGGTGTCGTCTGCATACTTCAGGAGCTTCACAGGAGAGTCACCTGAGGAGAAATCGTTGGTGTAGAGAGAGAAGAGCAGTGGGGAGAGGATGCACCCCTGAGGGGCTCCAGTATTGGTGGTCCGGGTGTCAGATGTGATGCTCCCCAGCCTCACACGCTGTCTCCTGTTGGTCAGGAAGCTGGTCCACTGACAGGTGGAGGCAGGCACCATGAGCTAGATGAGCTTTTGTTGGAGGATGTCAGGAGCGATGGTGTTGAACGCTGAGCTGAAGTCCACAAACAGGATCCTGGCGTATGTTCCTGTGGTGTCCAGGTGGTGCAGGATGTAGTGCAGTCCCATGTTGACTGCATCATCCACCGACCTGTTTGCCCGGTAGGCAAACTGGAGGGGGTCAAGCAGGGGGCCCGTGACATCCTTCAGGTGGTTCAGCAGTAACCTCTTGAAAGATTTTATGACCACAGATGTCAGTGCGACAGGTCCATAGTCATTCAAACCTGTGATGGCGGGCTTCTTGGCCACTGGAACGATGGTGTAGCTCTTGAAGCACGAGGGCACCTCATACAGCTCCAGGGAACGGTTGAAGATCCGTGCAAAGGTGGGCGCCAGCTGCTCAGCGCAGACTTTCAAGCAGGAAGGTGGCACGCCGTCTGGGCCCGGTGCCTTCCTGATCTTTTGTCTCCGGAACATCTGGCGCACTTCCTCCTCGCGGATCTGGAGTGCAAGCGCGGCCTCTGCAAGAGAGAGAGTCGGTGACAACGGTGATGGAGGTGTGGACAGAGCAGTTGTGGGGGAGGTGAGTATGTATATTGTGCTGCAGGAGGTCCCGTTGTCCGATCAAACCTGCAGTAGAACCTGTTTAGCTGGTTAGCAAGCCTTGGGCTCTCCACAGGACGGGGGGTTCGTTTTTTGAAGCCCGTGATGCTCTGCAGACCTTTCCACACTGTTGAGGGATCAGGATTGGCAGAGAGGTGTCTCTCCAGGCTCTCCCCGTAACACCTCCTGGCTTTCCTGACCTCTCGGTTCAGTGTGTTTCTGGTCTGCTTGAACAGGTCCCGGTCGCCGCTCCTGTAGACCTCCTCCTTGACTTTGCGCAGCCTCCTGAGGTTCGGTGTAAATCAAGGTTTGTCGTTGTTGTACGTGCAGAAGGTCTTAGTCTGCACACACAGATCCTCACAAAAACTGATGTATGATGTGACAGTGTCAGTGAGTTCATGCAGGTCTAAAGTTGCAGCTTCAAAAACTCCCCAGTCGGTGCAGTCAAAGCCAACACCATATATTGCATTATGTTAACGTTATGTAAGTTGGATGATAAAGAAAATTTAAAAATAGAAAACAATACATAAAATATAAAAGAATAAAAAAATAAGCTAAGTTAGTTTGGAGTGCACACACTGTAAGTTACAACGTATGAATCGCTGTGTCTCTAAGATACAATAACAATAAAAAACAATTGATTATTTATTTGTAATTGATTTCTTTTTACATCCCTCTGATATAATGCATTTGTTTTATTGCTGTGTGTGATTATTTGCAGTATTTATTAAGGAGTTGTTGGATTTTAGCTGTGGGTCGCATTAAACAAATTAGTGTATTCTTTTGGGATTAGTTGATCCCACATACAACTACAGTCAAACCTCTACATATGAATTTAATTTGGTCTGGGACCTACTTTGTATGTTGAAATAGTCGTATGTTGGATCAAATATTTCCATAACAATAAACTGTTTAATTTGTTCCATAGCTAAATAAACCAACGATAACTCCTTAATAAATACTGCCGATAATTACACATAGCAATAAAACAAATGCAATATATCAGAGAGGTACAAGCCCTCTCGAGAGGGTCTGGACTCTCTTCCACTCTGGAGTTGCCCACGGTGAGAGGCGTCGAGCAGGTGTGGGCATACTTGTTGCCCCCCGGCTGGGCGCCTGCACATTGCGGTTCACCCCGGTGAACGAGAGGGTAGCCTCCCTTTGCCTTCAGGTTGGGGGACGGGTCCTGACTGTTGTTTGTGTCTATACACCAAATGGCAGCTCAGAGTACCCACCTTTTTTGGAGTCCTTGGAGGAAGTGCTGGAGAGCGCTCTTTTTTTGCCACGTAGAGTGTCACGTAGAGCGCCACAGCGTCACTAGATAGACGCTCTACATTCCTACATTTGTATGTTCTTTTCTAGTTTTTTACTCCACTCGGATTCACTCACCCGTCGCCTCCTGAAACCACGTGTCGGGTCAGAAAACTCGGGGTTTTGTTTGAGATGCAGTCACATTTCACATTACCTATCTGTGGTCTAATCTGGTGACGGGGTTTGAGTTTTTCCTTGCTTTTTAAGTTTTTTACTCCACTTTTGGGAGTTTACTTTTGTTGAAAGTTGCGGACCGTCAATCCCTGCTATTTTGACCACGTCACTGTTCGGCTCTCGATCGTCGATCATTGGACACGTAAATATGGCTGCGGATCAAGAGGTTTGTACGGCTTCGTGCACCAACTACACCCTTCTTTTAGAGAGCTTGTCCCTCCTAGAGGGACGCGGCCACTAGCTAGAACAGAATAGTGCGATAACCGTAGATGTGGCGGACACAGATGCGGGCTGTAGTCAGCCCGCTAGCCCAGTTAGCATTAGCCCTAAGCGGCTTGCTAACTGCGATGAGCCAATTAAAATGCATAGTCGTCCTAAGTCATCTCGGTCTACTGGCTCTCGCACCTTGGTCATAGGTGACTCCATTACACGAAACATCACGCTTACAAATCCAGCCACGGTAATGTGTATTCCTGGAGCCAGAGCACCCGACATAGAAGCGAATCTTAGGGAGCTGGCTCGCGATAGTCAACAGCGTAGGTCCAACAACACTAGCTACTCGGATATAGTGATACACGTTGGCACCAATGATGTCAGCATGAGGCAATCAGAGATCACAAAGAAAAACATAGCGAGGACTTGTGATCTCGCCAGAAAGATGAGTCGGCGTCGAGTATTTGTCTCTGGCCCCCTCCTGCGAGAGGCACTGATGAGAGGTTTAGTAGATTTGTCTCCCTTAATTGATGGATGGCTGGTTTCTGTAAGAAGCAGGGACTGTATTTTATAGATAACTGGTCCTCCTTCTGGGGCCGCCCCGACCTGCTGAGGAAGGATGGCCTTCATCCTAACCGTGAAGGCGCCTTCACTCTTTCAAGGAATATAAATTTCTGTTTGAGACATTCATGACAGGTCACTTTAGAACAGATCGGGTCACAGGTGACTAGGCCACCTGTTAGGATGGGTTTGGAGTCTGTTAAGTTAAAGTTAACTAGCGCTAGGCTAGATTCCCAGCACGCACATAGCTTTTTGTGTAGACTCGAGCGTCACAGTTTGAATAGTGCTACAGTATACATTGACACACTTTCTACTGGGGTAGTAGACACATCCAATCACACCACCCTGACCGGTCACGTTCATGGAACGGTGCCTGTTCTAGATAATATTACATGTTTGCCGAATATTAACTATCAAATTCCTATGGTTGTATCTACCCGCCGCGCTAATAAACATTTTAGAGGTAATGTTGGGCCTAGACAACACAATCTTACTCGCATTCCGTTTAAAAATCCTCCGATAGATACGAACCCTGATCTACCGACGAGACTCAAACTCAGTTTTATGAATATGAGATAATTTCATTTGAAAGCAGTACTTGTTGATGACCTCACTACAGAACATAATCTACACATTTTTGGTCTTTGCGAGACCTGGTAAAAACCTAATGAACTGCTGCCCCTTAATGAAGCCTTGCCTCCAAATTTTGTGAGCTCGCATCGGTCGCATCCGGTGGGGGTGTCGCCCTCGTCTCTAATTCCGATCTTAGATTTAGGCCTCGTTCGATTAATGTATTTAAAACATTTAAAGTTCTCACTGTCCAATCCACCGCTTCGCCGTCATTTTATCTTGCTGCTATTTACCGTCCACCCGGGGCTTACTCTGACTTCCCCGATGAATTTTCAGAATTCGTGGCTGATCTATGAAAAATTCGGATAATATAATAATTATGGGTGATATCAATATCCACATGAATTTACTGTCAGAGCCACTTACTTCGGCGTTTCAGACTTTAACTGATATGTTTGGTTTTACGCAAGCCATACAGGCAGCAACACATAAGAATGGAAATACCTTAGCTCTGGTATTATCCCGAGGACTGGCAACCTCAAATATAACAGTACTGCCATACACTACTGTTATGTCTGATCATTACTTAATAAAATTTGAAATTTTAGTTCTTTGTCAAAGACAAGAGCGCAATCAGAATTACAGCAGCCGTAATATTAACTTCGTAACTGCGACTGCGTTATCTGAGTTACTGCCGCAGGCAACTGCCATATTTCCCGCATATATTGGCTCTCTTACAAATGAATTCAATGCGACATTGTTAAATGCCATCGACTCTGTTGTGCCACTACGTCTGAAAACTCGCCATAGAATGCCTACGCCGTGGTTCACAGATGAAACACATACGCTCAAGCAATTATGTAGAAAGCATGAGCGCAAATGGGGTTTAACCAAACTTGAGGTTTTCCATCAAGCATGGCGTGGCAGCCTCCTGAAATATAAAGATGCGCTTATCTTAGCACAAACTAATTATTTCTTGCAAGTTAATAATCTCTATCAAAACAATCCTAAATACTTATTTGATACAGTAGCAAAGCTAACACTACGCCAGCCGATGATGACCGTTCCAATTGCTGAGTCGAGACCGCCGATTACCGGCGCGGACAATCATGCAATAACCCTCCCAAATTTTAAAAGCATGTCCCTTGAAAGGCTTACACAATTGGTTAGTGCGGCTAAACAAACATGTTTACTCGACCCGCTTCCAGCCAAACTATTTAAAGAATTATTTTAAATTTTAGAACCGTTCGTCTCAAATATAATTAATCTGTCTGTCTCCTCTGTCTCACAAAACCCCTTATGACGATTAAGAAATTTGGATCTAGTTTTCCCTCGCCCAGACGCGGGTCACCGGGGCCCCCCTCTGGAGCCAGGCCTGGAGGCGGGGCTTGAACGCAAGCGTCTGGTGGCCGGGCCTTCGCCCATGGGGCCCGGCCGGGCACAGCCCGAAAAGGAAACGTGGGTCCCCCTTCTCATGGGCTCACCACCTGTGGGAGGGGCCAAAGGGGTCGGGTGCAGTGTAAGCTGGGCGGCGGCCAAAGGCAGGGACCTCGGCGGTCTGATCCCCGGCTGCAGAAGCTGGCTCTTGGGACATGGAATGTCACCTCTCTGGCTGGAAAGGAGCCTGAGCTGGTGTGCGAGGCAGAAAAGTTCGGACTAGACAAAGTCGGACTTGCCTCCACACACAGTTTGTGTTCCGGTACAAGCCCTCTCGAGAGGGGCTGGACTCTCTTCCACTCTGGAGTTGCCCACGGTGAGAGGCATCGAGCAGGTGTGGGTATACTTATTGCCCCCCGGCTGGGCGCCTGCACATTGGGGTTCACCCCGGTGAACGAGAGGGTAGCCTCCCTCCGCCTTCGGGTGGGGTGACGGGTCCTAACTGTTGTTTGTGTCTATGCACCAAACGGCAGCTCAGAGTACCCACCCGTTTTGGAGTCCCTGGAGGAAGCGCTGGAGAGCGCTCCTTCTGGGGACTCCATCGTTCTACTGGGTGACTTCAATGCTCACGTGGGCAATGACAGTAAGACCTGGAAGGGCGTGATTGGGAGGAACGGCCACCCCGATCTGAATCCGAGATGTGTTCTATTATTGGACTTCTGTGCTCGACACGGATTTTCTATAATGAACACCATGTTCAAACATAAGGGTGTCCATGTGTGCACTTGGCACCAGGACACCCTAGGCCGCAGTTCGATGATCGACTTTGTAGTCGTGTCATCGGATTTGCGGCTGCATGTTTTGGACACTCGGGCGAAGAGAGGGGCGGAGCTGTCAACTGATCACCACCTGATGGTGGGTTGGCTCCAATGGTGGGGAAGATGCCGGTCTGACCTGGCAGACCCAAACGCTCTTTGAGGGTCTGCTGAGAACGTCTGGCAGAATCCCCTGTCAGGAAGAGCTTCAACTCCCACCTCCGGCAGAGCTTTTCCCACGTCCCGGGGGAGGCAGGGGACATTGAGTCCGAGTGGACCATGTTCCGCACCTCCATTGTTGAGGCAGCCGACCGGAGCTGTGGCCGTATGGTCGTTGGTGCCTGTCGTGGCGGCAATCCCCGAACCCGCTGGTGGACACCGGCAGTAAGGGATGCCGTCAAGCTGAAGGAGGAGTCCTATCGGGCCGTTTTGGCCTGCTGGACTCCTGTCGGGCGTGGGAGTTTGGCGAGGCCATGGAGAATGACTTCCGGACGGCTTCGAGCAAGTTCTGGTCCACCATCCGGCGTCTCAGGAAGGGGAAGCAGTGCAACGTCAACACTGTTTACAGTGGAGATGGCGTGCTGCTGACCTCGACTCGGAACGTCGTGAGTCGGTGGGGAGAATACTTCGAAGATCTCCTCAATTCCACCTACACGCCTTCCATTGTGGAAGCAGGACCTGGGGACTCCGAGCCGGACTCTCCAATCTCTAGGGTCGAAGTCACTGAGGTAGTTAAAAAACTCCTCGGTGGCAAGGCCCCGGGGGTGGATGAGATCCGCCCGGAGTTCTTAAGGGCTCTGGATGTTGTGGGGCTGTCATGGCTGACACGCCTCTACAACATTGCGTGGACATCGGGGACAGTACCTCTGGATTGGCAGACTGGGTTGGTGGTTCCCCTCTATAAGAAGGGGGACCGGAGGGTGTGTTCCAATTACAGGGGAATCACACTCCTCAGCCTCCCTGGTAAGGTCTATTCACGGGTGCTGGAGAGGAGGGTCCGTTGGGAGGTCAAACCTCGGATTCAGGAGGAGCAGTGTGGCTTTCGTCCTGGCCGTGGAACAGTGGACCAACTCTACACCCTCAGCAGGATCCTCGAGGGTGCATGGGAGTTCGCCCAACTAGTCCACATGTGTTTTGTGGACTTGGAGAAGGCGTTCGACCGTGTCCCTTGGGAGGTTCTGTGGAGGGTGCTTCGGGAGTACGGGGTGCCGAGCCAACTGTTAAGGGCGGTTCGGTCCCTGTATCACCGATGCAAGAGTTTGGTCCACATTTCTGGCAGTAAGTCGGATTAGTTCCCAGTGAGGGTTGGGCTCCGCCAAGGCAGCCCTTTGTCACCGATTCTGTTCATAATTTTTATGGACAGCATTTCTGGGCGCAGCCGAGGCGTTGAGGGTGTCCGGTTTGGGGACCTCAGCATTGCGTCTCTACTTTTTGCAGACGACGTGGTGCTGTTGGCTTCTTCAGGCCGTGATCTCCAGCTCTCACTTGAGCGGTTCACAGCGGAGTGTGAAGCGGTTGGGATGAGGATCAGCACCTCCAAATCCGAGTTCATGGTCCTCGATCGGAAAAGGGTGGAATGCCCTCTTCGGATCGGGGATGAGATCCTGGCCCAAGTGGAGGAGTTTAAGTATCTTGGGGTCTTGTTCATGAGTAAAGGGATGATGGAGCGCAAGATCGACAGGCGGATCGGTGTAGCGTTGGCAGTAATGCGGACTCTGTACCGGTCCGTCGTGGTAAAGAGAGAGCTGAGCCAAAAAGTAAAGCTCTCAATTTACCGGTCGATTTATGCTCCTGCCTGTTAGAGTTGTGCACACTCCAACTTATTTTGCAAGAACCAAACAGGAGACAAGTAAGTCCTTTTAAGCACCTGCAGGGGGAGAGTCCATTCGTTGCTGTGTGTACAGTGATGATCGAATGCAGTCTGACTCACGCCTCTCGCAGGAGCATTTTTATTGAGAGAAACAGAGTGGGGGTTGAGAGTGGGGGTGAGAGTAGACAGGATGGGGCCGAAGCCCCTGGCCTGCTGATCAAAGCACAGCAGGGGGTCTTTCACGATGTTGTGTGAACAAAACAACTTTGATTGCTTCCTCTGCAGCTAGTCAATCAGTTCAAAAGATCTTAGCACTTTGCTCTACTACTTTTGTTAAGACAGGACAAGCGAATTATATTACTACAGGTTACATTCCAACATAAGCATAGGATCAAACTAATCTATCAACCCTAACACTACCCTCACCCATGGTCACGAGCTATGGGTCGTGACCGAAAGAACAAGATCCCGGATACAAGTGGCCAAAATGAGTTTTCTCCGCAGGATGTCTGGGCTCTCCCTTAGAGATAGGGTGAGAAGCTCGGTCATCCGGGAGAGGCTCGTAGTAGAGTCGCTACTCCTCCACGTTGAGAGGAGCCAGATGAGGTGGCTCGGGCCTCTCATCAGCATGCCTCCTGGACGCCTCCCTGGGGAGGTGTTCCGGGCATGTCCCACCGGTAGGAGACCCCGGGGATGACCCAGGACGCGCTGGAGAGACTGTCTCTCAGCTGGCCTGGGAACGCCTTGGGATCCCCCGGGATGAGCTGGATGAAGTGGCTAGGATGAGGGAAGTCCGGGAGTCCCTCCTGAAGATGCTGCCCCCGCAACCCGACCCTGGATAAGTGGAAGAAGATGGATGGATGGATGTCTCCTCTGGTATATGCCAGCAGTATATTGATTGCATGGTCGCCAATAATCAATAGGAATGTTTTCAGTCTGGTTTTAGAGCTAATCATCCCACCGAGACAGCACTTGCTAAAGTGACTAATGATCTCTTCATAGCTATGGGTTCAAACACTTCATCGGTATTGTTATTACTTGATCTTAGTGCTGCCTTTGACACTGCGGACTTCGATATTTTCTTAGAGCGCCTTAAAAGCTGTGTTGGTATTTCAGGGTCAGCACTAGGCTTGTTCTATTCCTATCAAACAGGACGCACTGAGTGGTCCATGGCAATGTGACCTCTAAGCTCTATAATGTTACGTGTGGTGTCCCGCAGGGAACGGTACTCGGACCAATTCTATTTAATATTTATATGATTCCGCTTGGGGACATAATACGTAAATATAATATTAGTTTTCAATGTTAGGCGGATGACACTCAATTATATATGCCGTTATCGATGACAGATCCGCGGGACTCTTGTAATCTTGAGGCATGCCTTGCGGAGATCAAGCAATGGATATCTCTCAATTTCCTTTGTCTTAACCCAGATAAAACTGAGATGTTGATAATTGGGCCAGCTCGTTACCTCACCACTTATTTAAGGAAACCACTATAACTATGGATAACCGTACTATCACTCAGAGCGATACTGTAACTAATCTCAGGGTAATATTTGACCAGACGCTCTCCTTTCTAAAGCACATTAAGAACGTAACTAGAATTGCGTTTTTTCACCTTCGTAATATTGCTAAGATTCATCCGATCCTCTCGACCGGTGATGTGGAAACTATTATACATGCGTTTATTACGTCGCGCCTGGACCACTGTAACGTGTAACACGTCCAGTATCAAAAGTCTACAGTTAGTACAAAATGCTGCTGCAAGGCTTCTCTCACGGACAAGAAAATTTGATCACATTACCCCAATATTAGCCAACTTACATTGGCTCCCGGTCCATTTAAGATGTGACTTCAAGGTTCTCCTATTAACCTATAATACATTGCATGGCTTAGCGCCTTCATATCTTGTCGACCTAGTTGTTCCTTACGTTCCGTCTCGTAAGCTCCGCTCGCAAAACGCTAGTCTTTTTGTAACCCCGAGGGCCCAAAAAATTTCTGCAGGGTCTAGAGCATTTTCTATTCGGGCTCCAGGGCTTTGGAATGCCCTACCAATGGATATTAGAACTGCTACCTCAGTAGAAAATGTTGGGTTGACAACATTTATCTGAAATCAATCTCAGAGGCGGTAGGTCTTTTTGGCTTAGCGTTTTCTTCTGCGCAGAAGGGCGCAGCCCAGACACACGCAGCAAGTGTGGCTGAGATCCGCACTCTGCTCTGAGTTTAGCCGTGCCTTTTATTGAGAGAGAAACAAAGGGGCAAGTGTACATGATCGAGTAGGTTTCCAAACAGGAAGGCCATAATTATTATCTCATTACCACAGAACAAAGGAGATACTCTTATGGTCGGAGCAGTATGGACGTCTCATGACCATTAGCTTAACAAAGACATAGTCTTTAGTGCGTCTGCTTCAGCCATCCCATGACAATCTCATGATCTGATCATGTGTAGCTAACTGTGGGGCTTATTGTATAGCACGGCTAATGACTCCAGTCATTAGCCGGCCATATGCCCCCAAGTCATTTTCACAAGGCTAGATGGTCACATACTGCGGAGAATCTTGCACACAAAAGTAGTTACATAGAATCCAATGATAAAAAGTACATCATTTCCAACAGAAACATTTCAGACACGTCTAAAGACACATTTCTATGACATGGACTTTAATTAACCTGTAGTGGCCGATTCGGCTGGAGTTTGTGTTTTCGCTTGTGTCATCGGATTTGCGGCTGCATATTTTGGACACTCGGGTGAAGGGAGGGGCGGAGCTGTCAACTGATCACCACCTGGTGGTGGGTTGGCTCCGATGGTGGGGGAAGATGCCGGTCCGACCTGGCAGACCCAAACGTACTGTGAGGGTCTGCTGGGAACGTCTGGCAGAATCCCCTGTCAGGAAGAGCTTCAACTCCCACCTCCGGCAGAGCTATTCCCACGTCCCGGAGGAGGCGGGGGACATTGAGTCCGAGTGGACCATGTTCCGTGCCTCAATTTTTGAGGCAGCCGACCCGAGCTGTGGCCATAAGGTGGTCGGTGACTGTCGTGGCGGTAACGAACCTGCTGAAGGAGTCCTATCGGGCCGTTCTGGCCTGTGGAATTCCGGCAACCGACACGTACCGGATGGCCAAGGGGAACGCGGCTTCGGCGGTTGCTGAGGCATAAACTGCGTGGGAGGAGTTTGGCGAGGCCATGGAGAATGACTTCCGGACGGCTTCTAGGAAATTCTGGTCCACCATCCGGCGTCTCAGGAGGGGGAATTAGTGCACCATCAACACTGTTTACAGTGGAGATGGCGTGCAGCTGACCTCGACTCGGGACGTCGTGAATCAGTGGGGAGAACACTTCGAAGACCTCCTCAATTCCACCGACACGCCTTCCATTGTGGAAGCAGGGCCTGGAGACTCTGAGGTGGACCTCCAATCTCTGGGGTCGAAGTCACTGAGATAGTTAAAAAACTTCTCTGAGGTAAGACCCCGGGGGCAAGGATGAGATCCGCCCGGAGTTCTTAAAGGCTCTGGATATTGTGGGGCTGCCCTGGCTGACACACCTCTACAACATTGCGTGAACATTGGGGACGGTGCCTCTGGATTCGCAGACTGGTGTGGCGGTTCCCCTCTTAAAGGAGGGTGTCTTCCAACTGCATTTACACTCCTCAGCCTCCCTGGTAAGGCCTATTCAGGGGTGCTGGAGAGGAGGGTCCGTTGGGAGGTCAAACCTCGGATTCAGGAGGAGCAGTGTGGTTTTCGTCCTGGCCGTGGAAGAGTGGACTAGCTCTATACCATCGGCAGGATCCTCGAGGGTGCATGGGAATTTGCTCAACCAGTCCATATGTGTTTTGTGGACTTGGAGAAGGCGTTCGACCGTGTCCCTTGGGAGGTTCTGTGGAGGGTGCTTCGGGAGTACGGGGTGCCGAGCCAACTGATAAGGGCGGTTCGGTTCCTGTATCATCGATGCCAGAGTTTGGTCCGCATTTCCGGCAGTAAGTCTGATTCGTTCCCAGTGAGGGTTGGACTCCGCTAAGGCTGCCTTTGTCACTGATTCTGTTCTTAAGTTTTATGGACAGAATTTTTAGGCGCAGCCAAGGCGTTGAGGGTGTCCGGTTTGGGGACCTCAGCATTGCATCTCTGATTTTTGCAGACAACGTGGTGCTGTTGGCTTCTTCAAACCGTGATCTCCAGCTCTCACTTGAGCGGTTCGCAGCCGAGTGTGAAGCGTCGGGATGAGGGTCAGTACCTCCAAATCTGAGTCCATGGTCCTCGGTGTAATGCCCTCTCCGGATCGGGGATGACATCCTGCCCCAAGTGGAGGATTTCAAGTATCTTGGGGTCTTGTTCACGAGCGAGGGCAGGATGAAGCGTGAGATCAACATGCGGATCGATGCAGCGTCGGCTGTAATGCGGACTCTGTACTGGTCCGTCGTGGTGAAGAGAGAGCTGAGGCAAAAGGCAAAGCTCTCAATTTACTGGTCGATCTACTCTCCTACCCTCACCTATGGTCACGAGCTATGGGTTGTAACTGAAAGAAAAATATTCCGGATACAAGCGTCCGAAATGACTTTCCTCCGCAGGGTTTCCGGGCTCTCCCTTAGTGATAAGGTGAGAAGCTCGGTCATCTGGGAGAGACTCGGAGAAGAGCTGCTGCTCCTCCACGTTGAAAGGAGCCAGATGAGGTGGCTCGGGCATCTCATTAGGATACCTCCCAGATGCCTCCCTGGGGAAGTGTTCAAGATTCAAGAAATTTTATTGGCCATGTTTGAGCATGCCAAACAAGGAATTTGACTTTGGTACATCTCAGCCTCTGTTCAACATTTAGGTGACTAACAACATTCCTGTTTGAAAATTTACAAATATTCTCAAACATCCCCTGATTGTAAACTCCCAGGAGGGGAAGGAAAAACTCAAAACTCCTACTTGGGGAAATGAGAAACCTTGAGAAGAGACCACAAATGGGAGGATCCCTCTTCCAGGATGACCAGGCTGTGGTGGACAGAGTACACATATTATAGACAATTCAAAGATAAAGTGTCGAGACCAAGATGTTATTGCACAGGAATGTCTCTGAGACTCTAAGAGTGGTGTGAGTTCATCAGAGCGACAGCCTGGGGGAAGAAGCTGTCTCTGTGTCTGCTGGTTTTGGCGTACAGTGCTCTGTAACGCCGTCCGGAGGGGAGTAGTTTGAGCAGACTGCAACCTGGGTGAGAAGGGTCTGTAGAGATGTTACTAGCACGTTTCCTGGTCCTCGACAGGTACAAGTCCTGAATAGATGGGAGGTTGGTTCTGATTATCTTTTCTGCAGTCCTGATTGTCCGTTGCAGTCTGTGCTTGTCTTGTTTGGTGGCCGATCCAAACCAGGCAGTTATGGAGGTGCAGAGGATCGTCAAAGTCAAAGTCAAAGTCTGCTTTATTGTCAAATTCTTCACATGTCAAGACATACAAAGAGATCGAAATTGCGTTTCCTACTGTCCCACGGTGACAAGACATATTACACTCAATTGGTCCACAGACAAACAAAACATTCAAGTAAACAATACAAAAAGTCAAAATAAGAAGGCACATACAATGAAGAAATAAGAGCAATGAATAAATAAGAGCAACATGGTTGAAATCGAGCAATTGTGCATACAGCAGACAGTCAGTATATAGCGCAAAAGTACAGGAGGAGTAGTGCAAGTGGAGTAGTGTAAGGCAGCCATCGTGGCCCAAAAGGCCAGGACGTTATGCAGCCGTGGAGGGGGGAGAGAGTTCAGGATCCTAATAGCCTGGAGTATGAAGCTGTTGGTGAGTCTGGTGGTGCGGGAGCGCAGGCTTCTGTACCTCTTCCCAGAGGGCAGTAGATCAAACAAAGTATGAGCGGGGTGACTCACATCACTCACAATTGTGGTCGCCTTGCGGGTGAGACGAGAGGTGTAAATGTCCTTCAGGGAGGGGAGTGAAGCAGTAAAAATCCTACCAGCTGTGTTCACTATGCGCTGCAGGGCCTTCTTGTTGTTTTCAGTACAGGTTCCACCCCACACAGCGATATAGACTGGATGATGGCAGTATAGAAGGTCTTCAGCAGCTCCTGTGGCAGGTTGAACTTCCTGAGCTGTCTCAGAAAGTACAGCCTCTGCTGGGCCTTCTTCTGGACAGAGTCTATGTGGCTGGTCCATTTCAGATCCCGAGAGATTGTGGATGTCAGGAACTTGAAGGTGTCTGTGGAGAGAATAGTATTACTGTGGATAGTGAGGGGTGAAAGTGGTGAAGGGTCTCGCCTGAAGTCCACTGTCATCTCCACGGTCTTGAGCGGGTTCAGCTCCAGGTGGTTTTTGGCTGCACTAGTCAGCCGCTCCACCTCCTGTCTGTACGCAGTCTCATCACCGTCCCGGATCAGCCCGATGAGAGTGGTGTCGTCTGCATACTTCAGGAGCTTCACAGAATAGTCGCCTGAGGAGCAATCGTTAGTGTAGAGAGAGAAGAGCAGTGGGGAGAGGATGCATCCCTGGGGCGCGCCAGTATTGGTGGTTCAGGTGTCGAATGTGATGGTCCCCAGCCTCACACGTTGTCTCCTGTTGGTCAGGAAGCTGGTGATCCACTGACGGGTGGAAGCAGGCACCGCGAGCTGGATGAGCTTTTGGTGGAGGATGTCAGGAGCGATGGTGTTGCACGCTGAGCTGAAGTCCACAAACATGATCCTGGTGTACATCCCTGGGGTGTCCAGGTGGTGCAGGATGTAGTGCAGTCCCATGTTGACCGCATCGTCCACCGTCCTGTTTGCCCAGTAGGCAATTTGCAGGGGGTCGGGCAGGGGGCCCGTGATGTCCTTCCGGTGGTTCAACACTAACCTATCAAAAGATTTCATGATCACAGGTGTCAGGGCGACAGGTCTATAGTCATTCAAACCTGTGATGGCGAGCTTCTTGGCCAGCGGTACGATGATGGAGCTCTTGAAGCACGAGGGCACCTCACACAGCTCCAGAGAATGGTTGAAGATCCGTGCAAAGGTGGGTGCCAGTTGTTCAGCTCAGACTTTCAAGCAGGAGGAGGTCACGCCGTCTGGGCCTGGTGCCTTCCTGACCTTTTGTCTCCGGAACATCTGACACACCTCCTCCTCGCGGATCTGAAGTGCGGGCGTGGTTTCTGTAAGAGAGAGAGTGGGTGATAACGATGATGGAAGTGTGGACAAAGGGGTTGTGGGGGGAGGTGTGTATGTTGATTGTGCTGCAGGAAGTCCTCTTGTGTGGGTGGACTGTTCAAACCTGCAGTAGAACCTGTTTAGCTGGTTTGCAAGCCTTGGGTTCTCCACACGACGGGGTGTTGGTTTCTGAAGCCCGTGATGCTCTGCAGACCTTTCCACACTGTTGAGGGATCGGGATTGGCAGAGAGTTCTCTCTCCAGGCTGTTCCCGTAACACCTCTTGGCTTTCCTGATCTCTTGATTCAGTGTGTTCCTGGTCTGCTTGAACAGGTTCCGGTCACCACTCCTGTAGGCCTCCTCCTTGGCTTTGCGCAGCATCCTGAGGTTTGGTGTAAACCAAAGTTTATCGTTGTTGTACGCGCAGAAGGTCTTAGTCTGCACACACATAAATCCTCCCAAAAACTGATGTATGATGTGACAGTATCGGTGAGTTCATGCAGGTCTGACGTTGCAGCTTCCAAAACTCCCCAATTGGTGCAGTCAAAGCAGGATTGGAGGTCCTGCTTTGACTCTCCTGTCCACTTCCTCACATTCCTCACCACAGGCTTAGAAGTTTTTAATTTCTCCCTGGAGGATGGGATAAGATGAACTAGACAGTGGTCTGAGAGTCCTAAAGCTGCACGAGGCACAGAGCGGTATGCATCCATTATTACGGTGTGACAGTGGTCCAGTGTCTGTGCCCCTCTGGTGGGACACGTTATGTGCTGTCAGTATTTGGGGAGCTCGTGTGCGAGGTTTGCACTGTTAAAATCACCCAGAACAATGATTAGTGAGTTTGGTTATATTTTCTTTATGTCTGTTACCTGATCAGCCAGCAGCTGCGTGACTTCGATCACACGTGCGTCTGGTGGAATGTAAACAGCCGCCATGATGATCGAGGAGAACTCCTGTGGTGAATAAAACGGCTGGCAGTTTATGAAATGTGTTTCTAGGAGAGGGTGCAAGACTCTTTCAACACCGTGACATCAGTACACCAACGTTCATTAAAATAGAAACATAGACCACCTCCCTTTGCTTTTCCCGAGATTTCCATGCTGCCATCGGCGCGGATTAGCCTAAATCCAGGTAGCTGCATGGCATGGTCGGGGACGAGTTCGGAGAGCTACGATTTAGTGACGCACAGGGCGGCGGAACCGCTAATGTCCGGGTTCCGTGGGATGAGAAGCAGCAGTTCGTCCATCTTGTTCGCCAGGGAGCAGACATTTGCCAGATGAATTGATCAGGGATGAGAATTTTCCGCGGATTCGCGGATTTCCGTGTTTTTTTCCGTCCAAAGTATTTTCGTGAATCGTGTAAATCCATTGAGAATTTTTTTTTGTATATATGGGGGGATCGGCCGGCTAGCTGGCCGGGCAACGTTAGCCTCGGCGACTCGCGAGCATTCCCCCGGGCATATATATATATATATATATAATATGTATATTTATACATATATATATATATTCCCCCGCTACTTTACCGTGCTTTTTCACAAGTGCCATTCTCCTCCCTGATAATGGCAGGGAAGAACGGAACCCTCTCTGCCTCAGCTTCACGAGGGCTCCGGCGCGCTTGCCACGCCGCCATCTTCGGAATGCTCGCTTGTATAGCACCGCCGCTCTGGCTAAAATCTCCGTCAAACAGTCTGGGTCAGAGAAACCTGGAGAGAAAGTACCAGGAGAAGACTGTCCGATGTTTAACAGTTCATCTCTGGTAAAATTGATCCGGGATGGGCAGCAGAAGATGCAGAAAACACAGAAAATAAGACAAAGTAGCAGAGAGCAAGTCAACGTGGCGGCCATCCGCGGCGCCATCTTCCATCCGCGGCATGTTCCGGGCATGTCCCACCGGCAGGAGACGCCGTGGACGACCCAGGACGCTCTGGAGAGACTATGTCTCTTAGCCTGTCTGGAACGCCTTGGGTTCCCCCGGGATGAGCTGGATGAAGTGGCTGGGGAGAGGGAAATCTGGGAGTCCCTCCTAAAGCTGCTGCCCCCGCGACCCGACCCCGGATAAGCGGAAGAAGATGGATGGATGGATGGATGGATGGATGGATGGATGGATGGATGGATATATCAGAGAGATGTAAAAAGAAATAAATTACAAAGGCATAATCAATAAAAAGGGGTTCATTATTACTGTACCTCAAAGACACAGCGATATTTACGTTCTGTTATTTGCAGTATGTGATATCCAAACTAACTTAGCTTATTTTTAAAATATTTTATCTATCTATCTATCTATCTATCTATCTATCTATCTATCTATCTATCTATCTATCTATCTATCTATCTATCTATCTATCTATCTATCTATCTATATTTTATTTTTCAGTTTTTAAAAGTTAAAGTTAAAGTCTCAATGATCATCATCGCACACACATCTGGGTGTGGTGAAATTTGTCCTCTGCATTTAAACCATCCCCATGTGATTTTGATCCATCCCCTGGGGGAGAGGGGAGCAGTGAGCAGCAGCGGTGCCGCGCTCGGGAATCATTTGGTGATCTAACCCGCCAATTCCAACCCTTAATGCTGAGTGCCAAGCAGGGAGGCAATGGGTCCCATTTTTATAGTCTTTGGTATGACCCGGCCGGGGTTTGAACCCACAACCTTCCACTCTACTACTAGGCCACTGAGCTGAGTTGGCTTTTTATCCAACTCACATAACGTTAACTTAAAGTTAACTTAGCTTTAACTTAAAACTAACTTAGCTCATCTTGACCCTCACTTTCACTCAATTCAGGCTTTCTTTTCTTTGCTTCACTTTCCTCCTCCTCACCATCACTTGGCCCGTTTGTAGATTTTTTTAAAGGAAGGCCATCCATCGCTTCCAGGGTAGGGCAGCGACATTTAGAGATGATGGTGATCCCTTGGATGGCTTGACCGCATTGAGGGCTTCCTTCTGCTTAATCGTCGTTGCTTGACCGTCAAAATTGTTGACATGTTTCAATCATATTGATTTGCAAGATCACTCACATGCACTCCGCGCTTATGTTTTGTTATAATTTCATGTTTTAATTGTAAGGAAAACATCACCTTCTTAATTTTTTGACCACTTCTACCATTTGTGTTTGCCTTCTTGGGACGCTATCTGACGTCATACTG
The DNA here is from genome assembly GCF_024217435.2 of Syngnathus scovelli. Lineage (NCBI taxonomy): Eukaryota > Metazoa > Chordata > Actinopteri > Syngnathiformes > Syngnathidae > Syngnathus > Syngnathus scovelli. Next base: position 28,241,092 of record NC_090848.1, read on the forward strand.
ACGTGCCGCTGTCTAGCGGGCTATCCATGATGACGTCGTATGTTGGGAATTATTTCGGATGTTGAGTCAAATAATTGATTAAATTTCACATCGGATGTTGAAAAATTCATATGTTTAAGCAATCGTATGTAGAGGTTTGACTGTATTTCATTATATGAAGTCGGTCCTGGAACGAATTAAATCCGTATGTAGAGGTTTAACTTCACTGTAAATCAATTTTAATAATCTTCTTAAACCTAATGAAAATAAGAAAAACTACCAAATAGATAAAAGATCAAACATAACTCTCCAAAGGAAAAACACTATTCGAAATATCTGGTATACAGTGGTCTAGCCAAAGTCCTGAAGCTGGAAGGGATTGGGCGACGTGGCAGACTACCATTCATTAGCTTCATTAGTTTACATATTGTTTAATTTTAAAATTGTACATCTGAATCTTAAGTAAATAATCAGTAAGTAAGTAAATGGAGTAAACAATGTCATTGTGGCATTTAGAAATGGGCAGGGACGTTAAGGGATGTGTGGGATGAACAAAGATGTCAACGATTCAAATCAATGTTACTCTGCGTGTGTGCGCAGCCGTCAAACGAGACTGCATTGAGCGCTTCGGACAGCAAACCATCGAAAGGATCTACAACGACAACGACATAATTTGCAGCACCGAATATTCTCGAATCGTTCCTTTGGAAAATGGAGAGGTAACGTATTTATCCATTTATTGACATCATTAAACGTTATTCTAGCAAAATACTTCCTCCAAGTCAAATGGTCAGCGGTACCCAATTTTCATACTTAGTTAGCGGGACCTCTAAAGTCCACAATGTATTAACAGCCAATTAATAACTGCCTAAAATGCAACCAACTTGTCCTTTTTAAGAATGTAAGAGGCCCATAAAGTAATTCTCAGCAATAACACAATAAGTCCCTGAACTTACAACGTAGTAACTTTTGGCCAGTAACGTAATAAATTATTAGATTGTTGGCTCATTATTTCATGATTGGCCTGGTAATTTTTTTTTTTTTTGCAATTGCAGTATCTAAAACCATTAAATAATAAGATATTAATATCACTTTATTCAACTTTTTATCTCAGGATATACTATAAATGTAAAAATGCACACTCTCCATCGCTTTGTCTCTCCTGGCTCCCTCACTTCATGTATTTGTCTATTTATACCTTGATGGTTAAGGTTACCATGATCTTGATTCCTGCCTGGTGTTCGTTCGCCTGTCAGGCCATCGTAAAATGTATTGGTAACAAATTTGCAAACACAAACAAGTATGAAAACGAAATATGACATGTATAGCATGTACCTCACTCTTGAAGATTTAAAGACCACGGTCCCTACTTTTGTTCCAAGCGCAACTCTAGCACAGAACGCAGTCTGTGTGCATGGGTTTTCTTTCTTTTGATATTTTGGTAGACATTGTGCTGGTAGGACTGGGTCTAACAAGGGCATATACAAATTTGTGAGCCTTTGGTGGCTGGAAATAGACGTTTCCCAGCAAATGTGCGCCAACTGCATTCGTGCAAGTCAGAGTCATTGTGGAAAAAAAGCTTCACCCAACTTGGGGATTGTACCTGCTTAGAAGCACAGAGCACTAACCGCTAAGGTAAGAGTTGGGGCCGCCACATTGCCATGTAACCCCAAAGGAAGGTACAACCAACCAAGGCTGGCATGATTTGCATCTTAAACATTTTCACATTGTGGACCATTCGTCCCCTCCGGCCCAGTAAGATGCCCTTCAACGTGCACATTAATTGTTGATCAGATGATAAATGTGCAACTAATACATTTGTCGACCAGGGGAATTTGTGGAAGCCACACACAAACAATAATAATAATAATACCAAGATGGCGGCACCCTGTGAGGCTGCGGCCAAGCCGGCTCCCGATAAAAATGTGTGTTTTGATTTAAATGTACCGTCCAAATCGTCTCCGAGAATCGCATACGACAGAAGTACACTATTGGGACTTAGAAGCAACAACTGCACAAAGGATATATCCGGAGTTAACTTTGCCATGGATCGCGAAACTCTTCGCGGTCTTGGAATAATGTCCCGAAACAAAGGAACCTCCGAGGCAGCGGGCTCCCCCTCCCCCACCAGCCGACACTGGAAGCAGCTGAAGCGGCGGTGGAGTCTGAGCACACGTCGGAGGAGAAGGCGAGGTTCCCGAGCCGGCATCACACACCGACTGAAGAGAAACCCTCACAAAACAGCACTTCCATCTATTCTCCTTTCAAACGTGCGGTCGTTGGAAAATAAAATGGACTATCTCAAGCTGGACTTAACTACAGAACGAAAGGTGAGAGAATGCAACGCGATCATCCTCACAGAGACGTGGCTTCACAACAACGTTCCGGACAGCGCCATTAAACTGGATGGGTTTACAACTTTCCGCGCGGACAGAAACCACGCCAGCACGGGTAAATCTTGAGGAGGTGGTGTGTGCATTTACATTAACAACAACTGGTGTACAAACGCTGTAGTTACTACAAGTCACTGCTCAGAGAACATTGAGTTTTTAACCCTCAACTGACGTCCATTCTACCTACCGCGTGAATTCAATACCGTCAACATCACAGCTGTTTACGTCCCCCCCAGCGCTAACACAAAGGAAGCACTCTCCATACTGTACAAGTCTGTGAGTACACTACAGAACACACACCCGGACTTGGTCTGCATAATCGCTGGCGATTTCAACCAGGCCAAATTGAAAACAGTAATGCCACACTTCCACAAGTGTGTGAACTTTGCAGCAAGGGGAGAAAACACACTTGACCAGGTCTACACAAACATCAGACAGGCCTTCAGAGCGGTTCCCCACCCCCACCTGGGTTCATCAGACCATCTCTCTGTCATGCTAATTCCAGCCTACAGACCTCTGTTGACGAGAAGCAAACCAACTGTGAAGCAGATCAGGGCCTGGCCAGAGGGCTCCACAGCAGCTCTACAGGACTGTTTTGAACGCACAGACTGGTCTGTCTTCAGGGAGGCGGCCACCACCAACCAGGACGTCAACCTCACCGAATACACAGACTCTGTAGCTGGATACATAACGAAGTGCATGGAAGATGTAACCGTCACCAAAGACATTACAGTGAGAGCAAATGAAAAACCCTGGTTCACCAGGGAGGTACGTGAGCTCCTGAGGGCACGCAACGCTGCTTTCAAGTCTGGGGACAAGGAGGCCGTCAAGACTGCTAGGGCCAACTTGCACCGGGGCGTGAGAGTAGCCAAGCGTGCATATGGTCAAAAAATCAACTCACACTTCACAGACACAAAAGACCCAAGACGCCTGTGGCAAGGCATCCAGTCAGTCACAGACTACAAACCATCCCCCCCACCGTGTGAGGACAACATAGGCTTCCTCAACTCTCTCAACACCTTCTTCAGCCGGTTTGAAGAAAACAACACCACAACACCCACAAAAACCCCAGTACACCCAGACAGCACAACACTTCAACTGGACCCAGCGGACGTGAAGAGGACCCTACTCAAGGTGAACCCCAGGAAAGCTGCAGGTCCAGACAACATACCCGGGCGCGTGCTCAGAGACTGTGCAGACTCACTCACTGACGTCCTCACAGACATCTACAACACCTCTCTGAACCAAGCCATCATACCAGCAATTTTCAAAGCTACCACCATCGTACCACTACCCAAGAAGTCACCAGCATCATCACTGAATGACTACAGACCCATAGCACTCACTTCCATCATGATGAAGTGCTTTGAGAGACTGGTGAAGGCCCACTTAACATCCACCCTCCCCACTACTCTGGACCCATACCAATTTGCCTACCGCCCCAAGCGCTCCACTGATGACGCCATAGCAACAGCACTCCACCTCTGCCTGGCTCATCTGGAGAACAAAAACAGTCACGCGCGGATGCTGTTCATTGACTTCAGCTCTGCGTTCAACACAGTCATCCCCCAACATCTGGTGAATAAGCTGAGTACAACAGGCGTCAGCACTTCACTGTGCAACTGGCTGCTGGACTTTCTAACGAACAGACCGCAGACAGTCAGAGTCGGAAACAACTCCTCAGCGACCACCGTCATAAACACCGGGGTGCCGCAAGGATGTGTGCTATCCCCCCTGCTGTTCACGCTGATGACCCACGACTGCTCTGCCAGATTTGAAACGAATCACATCATCAAATTTGCAGATGACACAACAGTGGTGGGCCTCATCAAAGACAACGATGACTCAGCATACAGAGAGGAGGTACAGCAACTCATCACCTGGTGTGATAGGAACAATCTGCTTCTCAACGTAAACAAAACAAAAGAAATCACTGTGGACTTCAGAAAGAAACAACCAACACACATCCCACTCATCATCAACGGCAGTGCAGTAGAGTCTGTGAAAAGCACAAAGTTCCTGGGAGTGCACATCACTGATGACCTCTCATGGACTACCAACATCACTGCGCTGGTCAAGAAGGCGCAGACACGACTCCACTTCCTGAGAAGGATGAGAAGAGCCGACCTCCCCACCTCTGCACTCACCACCTTCTACAGAGGTGCTATTGAGAGCATCCTGACCAGCAGCGTCTCTGTTTGGCATGGCAGCTGCCTATCTGCAGACAAAAAGGCGCTGCAGAGGGTGGTGAGGACAGCAGAAAAGATCATCAGGTCACCCCTTCCAGCCATTCAGGAACTGTACACTTTACACTGTTCCAAGAGGGCAATGAACATCATCAAAGACACTACTCATCCTGCACACAGACTGTTCTCCCTTCTACCATCAGGGAAGCGGTACCGCAACCTGCGGTCCCGCACAAGCAGACTGAGTAACAGCTTCTTTCCTCAAGCCATCAGACTCATGAACACACTGAGGAAAACCACTTGAACATTCCAAAGTCACCATGCCACTTGGCACTTTACTCTTGCACCTTATATACAGTTATACACTTTTTCACTTTACTTCTATGACCACTGATTGTACTTCTGCTGCTGTGTATGTATGTGTGTGTGGGTGGGTCTGTATTGTCAATACTCTTATTACACACCGTGTGTGTGTGTGTGCGTGTGTGTGAATGTGAGAGAGAGTATTTTATTGTACAGTATTGCACATGTTTATCAGCATGTTAGTGTTTGAATGACTGCAATGTGTAAGTGTGCATTGTCTATGTTTATGTTGTGAATGAATATGTCAGAGAAAGAAATTGTAAATTCAGTATGAGTAAGTTAGCTGTGTGTGTGTGTGTGTTGTGTGTATGTGTGTGTGAGAAAGAAAGAGATTTATGTCAATGTCTTATTTAAATGTTTTTAGTTAAACTGCACATTGGAGACTGGTCAAACGCAATTTCAAACTTCTGTGGTAACCCTGTTACATAGGATTTTTGACAATAAAGTAAACTTGAACTTGAACTTGGATAATGATGGGGTGCTTTCACACTGCGTAAAACAGTATATATTTTTTAGATAATGATGAAGATTATGTAACAATGAGAAGTCCATTTGCCATGTAGTAGCAGTAACACTACACGTATTTCAAAAGTGATGATGATCGAACCTACTTTTTTGCAATCCCCTTATGATGACAAACGGTTGAGAATCTTCTGATGTCTGAGATCTTCGAAGTGCTTGTAAGAAAAGCAAATAACACTCAACACTGGCGTGAAATCTGTTCTCCTGTGTGAGGACTAAACAGATCAATTTACGTGCTTATTCTTATTTATTTGCCACTCAAACAACTGTTAGCCTAAATGTGAGCAATGCATCGACACACCGTTCCGAGGTATTGCGCCGAATAACAACAGTGGCTAAGAGCAATGAACGGGGCAATCAACAATGCATTTGGCATACTTGAAATTACGTCATCCCCGAAGGTTACTGGAGATTGCAGAACATAAGCATTTTAGTTTTGAAGCGTGTTGGTATGAGTCTAATTAAGAACCTGGGTGGGTTTGCATTTAAAAAAAATGCTTAAAATAGACTTAGCTGTTAAAATATGGTTGGTTAAGTTTACTTCACACTTAAGCTTTCAAATTAAGATTTGATAATTTTTATAAATACATTTTTGAAAAAAGGCTAATAATGGCATATAATGCTCTTTGTAAGCAAATTTTAACAGACTTACAGTATGTTGTTTTGTCTCAACTTGTTAGCAGGTCTGCTGTTTAATGGAAGCCTGGAAGCACTACCTACATAACAGATACAACACTTACCACCAACTCATTCTTTTCATGAGCAGCTTTTTTTTTCTTTTTCGTGTGCCCCTGTAACGAACAGGGCAGGACAACCATGTCCAGTATGATTTTTGTTCATTGGATAAGGAGAAAGGAGAAGTGGGAGACTGAAACGCTGGCAGAGCAGGTGTAGCGAGGAAGCAGAGTTGCAGCAGCGGATGACAGACAGGTGCCAGGGCTCGACTGGAAGCTTGAGGGATAAGAGCAGGCAGACAGGCAAGCAGGTGTCGCCGTGTCCGACGGCCGAGGCAATAAATGGTCGTGGACAGGCGGGTGGTCAAGCCAGACAGAGTTCGTAGTTGCTCTGTCAAGCAGGCAGGCAAGGAGCAAGGCTGGCTCGTGGTCAGGAGCAGGCAATAGGTCAGGTCGGGCGGAGTTCATGAACAGGTCAATCAAACAGGCAGGCAGGCAAGGTCGGCAACGGGAATCAGTTTGAACAGTAGCCAGTGAGCGGGAACAGGGAGCAAAACAGACAGGAAGAAATCCAGACGAACCGACATGAGTCTAATGGAGTCTAATTATTATTATTTTTTTAATCTGTAATTGTTTTTTCACTTTTTAAAAACATTGATTTCCTGAACCGCTCATCATCCTAGGGTTGCAGGCCCGCTGTAGCCTATTCCAGCTGTCTTAGGGCGGTAGGTGGGGTACACCCTGAACTGGTCGCCAGCCGATCGCAGGGCACACAGACAAACAATCGTTCACAGTCACGTCTGCGTACAATTTTGGAGTGGTCAATCAGCCTATCATGCATGTTTTTGGAATATGAGGAAAAGAGAGGACTCGTAAGAAACCCACGCAGGACATGCAAGAGTGAACGTGCAAACTGCACAGGAAGGCCAGAATCGGGATCAAACCCTGCACCTCAGAACTGTGAGGCAGGCGTGCTAAGCAGTGCTCCACCGTGCCGCCACTTTTTAAAACATTTATAAAAAATATAAATCATACTGGCATTGTCAAACATGACCAGTTCAGGGTGCACAGTGGTCCCTCGTTTATTGCTGATAATTGGTTCCAAGATAGGTGATGTAGAGTCAATATTTTTACGATATCCGCACAAGACTTTTAGAATTTTATTTTTAAACCGTTTAGTGTATTATTAGACACTTTATTGTATTTTTAAACATTTTTTAAACATTTTAAAGTTGAACTGACTGTTAGGTTACGGATTTTAGTTATTGACCTGACTCCAAATTGCGATCAACACTTAACACATAAATTGCTATGTCCTAATCCACACACTGGCGCACCTAACAATTTTGCGAGTTCGTTCTGTCAAAGAGAAGACCAGTAGATCAATCAGACCAAATTTACCAATTGTTTATTCCTGACAAAGCGCACTAATACAGGCCTGGGTCCCGGGTCCCTCACACTAAAACTCGTGCGTTTTTGTGACCACCAAAAGACGACACATTCTTCCGGGTTGCCCAGTTTTAAAGAAACACAATATGAATATTAAAGCATGCAAAATATTGTGAGATGATTGGTCGATGGCCATCTCCTCCCCATATCGGTGTTATCGCTGAGGTCAGGTGGTTGGATTTCCCCGCGAAGCCCGGCCACATAGACGTGCTGTTGTTCTCGTTTCTCAACGACCTTGAGGTGTTCTCGTCCGGTACTCCCTGTCTGGGCCTATCCACAACACTTCAACGAAAACAAGTTCATGCAGTTTGCCTGCACATTCTTCGCCACCCACCAATCCACACGAGCACTCCAATACTAGATATTAATATGATAATATGATAAGTTTAACACAACCTTAAAATATGTTTGCAAACTCCCGAAAGCACATTTCCCTTTATGACTTTTAGAAACCTTCTATAGGGCTTCACTGATACAAAGTCACAAAAAAACTACCATAAACGTGTCACAGCTTTAAACACTTCACTGTATTATGAGACACTTTATTGTATTTTAAAACACTTTTAAAAACTTTTTAAAGTTAAACTGACTTTTAGAAACATTCTTTAGGGCTTCACTAATAAAAAGTCACCAAAAAACTACCATAAACGTGTCACAGCTCCACTCTGCTCTCATCGTGCTGGCTGGCTGACGTGCACCCACAGGCCAGCATGAGGGCATTCACACAAGACTTTTATAATTTTATCTTTACACACTTTAATGTATTTTTAAACACTTTATTGTATATTCAAACACTTTGATAAACATTTTAAAGTGTAAACGTGTCATGGCTCCGCTTTGCTCTTGCTGTGCTGGCGGCCTGATGCGCCCCTGCGGCCCAGTGCGAGAGCATCCGCACAAGACTTTTATAATTTTATTTTTAAACACTTTATTGTATTTTTAAACCGTTTTTAAACTTTTTAAAGTGTAAATGTGCCACTGCTCCGCGGACCAGCGTGAGGGCATCCACACAAAACTTTTATAATTTTATTTTTAAACACTTTTTATTATATTTTGAAAAACTTTTCAAACATTTTAAAGTGTAAACATATCACGGCTTCGTTCTGCTCTCAGCCTGCTGACGGGCTGACGCGCCCCCAGAAACCAGTGAGAGGGCATCCGCACAAGACTCTTATATTTTAGTTTTAAACACTTTATTGCATTTTTAAACACTTATTAAACATTTTAAAGTGTAAACGTGTCATGGCTCCACTCTATTCTCTCTGTGCTGGCCAGCTGACGTGCCCCCCGAACCAGCACATATCCAATACGGAGCTGCACACGCGAATCAGTGCTGATCGCTGCCACCTGTGCCCTTGTTACTGGCTGATTAGGGCATGTATTTAAACCCCGGAAGCTTGTCAGTGTGCAGTGGTTCATCTGCCTCAGTACACTGCCACTTGGTTATGCAATGCCACCTGCTTCCTGTTTGCATGATACACCGTGTCGCTCAATGCCTGTTTCCTCATTCGCTGTTGAGTAGTGATGGGCACATGAGGCTTCATTGGTGTTTGAGGCTTTCCCACCAAACGGTTTGCAAATAGGTTCATTTCTCGAGGCTTTATGTGCACGCAAACCCCCCTGCTGGTCAAAAGGAGTAATTTATTCCATCAATGAGAATTACATTCACCTTTATATTTTGCTTCATGTAGCCTGATCAAAATGAATAAAATGTCTCTCTGTATGTGCATTCACGTGTAACATTGGAGGAGGTGGAATATTGTGTTTCAATATGTAAATAAATACCATCAATGTCTATTAAGACACGAAAAGTTGACGGAACACATTTTGCTGCTGTGTTTTAACAAGGAAAGACTGATGTGCTTATGAATGAAGATGACTTGTACCTGTGATTGTACTTATGAACAGTAAGAGGAGTGCTTGTGCAACTGAGGGGGATGGTTATTGTTTTTTATTCAAAAACAATATTCTTTGCCAAATTACAATAGACTGACATATGGTTCCCTGACTGGGAATCAAACCCAGGCCGCGGGCGGTGAAAGCTCCACATCTTAACCACTTGACCATCAGGGACACCCTGAAAAATCTTGAAAGAGCTTGCTATGCCCTTCTGCTTTGATGACGCACCGCTCGCTCGCTGATCAGCTCGTCAGCTTGCCTTGTTGTCCTGCTCTGCCAACCTTCCATCCCTCCTTGTCTCCTTTAATGTTTGTGTAAACCTGTGTTGCATTTGGCTATCCTGCCTCGTTCGTGACATGACAAAGTGCAAATCAGAAATGCTGCTGATTCTGCTGATGCAAACGAAGTGGAAGAGTGAATACGTAGCGGGAGGCTGATATAAAGTATGGTCAGAACTGCTCTTACAGCTGTAAGCCAATCAGCGGCAAGGATACAGATCAACATGTTCCCATTGGTCTCGTCTTCTCAACCGGCCAATAGTGTGCTGTGTCATATGGGCAGACAAAGCCTCGCACTCCAAGTGACGCTGCAAAAAGCCGCGATGCACCAAATATATCCGCAGTATTTGTTTTCATAAAAACCCGGAACGCACCCAGTTCGCAATCGGTGAAGTGCGAAGTGGCGAGGGATCACTGTGGTCCGCCTTTCACACCTGCGTGAAGCTGGCCCCCCCACCTCACGCAAAATCTAAGGAAAATAGTCTGTTTTGTTTGTGCTTTGTTTGTGTTGGTTTGTGCAGCAAAAATTTTTGTTTGTGCTGCTATGGTTTTTTAGTTAGGAAAGATTATTTTAAAGGTCATCCAGAGTTTACCCAGCCTCCCATCTGCTCCAAATGAACCCAAAATGGTACCGTTCGTTTGTGCTTTGTTTGTGCTGGTTTGTGCAGCAAAAAATTTCGTTTGTGCTGCTTCCGTTTCGTAGATATTACACATTTATTTTCTAGCGATGACGTCACACAGCCCCCTATTTTCCTCCAAAATGGTACCGTTCGTTTGTGCTTCGTTTGTGCTGGTTTGTGCAGCAAAAAAAATTCGTTTGTGCTGCTTCGGTTTCGTAGATATTACACATTTCATTCATAGCGATGACGTCACCGTGAAGCTGGCTCCCCATTTTCCTCCAAATGGACCCAAAATGGTACCGTTCGTTTGTGCTGGTTTGTGCTGCAAAAAGTTTTGTTTGTGCTGCTACGGTTTTGTAGATATTACACATTTATTTTATAGTAATGACGTCACGTAGCCCCGCCCCCTATTTACTTCCAAATGGATCAGCCCCCATTTAACTCCAATTGGACCCAAAATGGTACAGATTGTTCGTGCCGCAAAAAAATTTGTTTGCGCTCAGTGAATCATTCATTTTGTCATTTATTTAATATTAATTTATTTTCTAGAGATGTCAAATCCTTGCTCCATGGATCGTTAATTAACCATTTGTTTGTGCCATTGCAATTTTTTGTTATTAAAATTAAAAAGAGTAGAGTGCCGAGTTGACCACTGCGTATGAAGAAATGAACATCTGCAGCGTTTGGTTTAGGTTTTAGGCGCATTTTTAATTTTATTTCTTAAATCGCATTTTTTCGACGAGCTGAGCACGTTTTCTGAATTGTGCCCCTCCTGTCAGGCTTCGACATACTTTTCAAAGTCAAAGTCTCAAAGTCTCCTTTATTGTCAATTCCTCCGCATGTCAAGACACACAAAGAGATCGAAATTACGTTTCTCACTATCCCAGGGTGACAAGACGGCGTTCACAACGTACATACAAGTAAACAACACAGGAAAAATAAAACAAGAAGATGAACAATAAGAGTGATAGCACGCTAGCCGCTCCCGATGCACAGCAGAGTCCGGAAAGATAAGACAGAGTTCACAACGCACATACAAGTAAACAACACAGGGAAAATAAAACAAGAAGATGAACAATAAGAGTGATAACACGCTAGCCGCTCCCGATGCACAGCATGGTCCGGAAAGATGACAGTCAACCAGGCCACCGTGAACACGAGCACACAGCAGGCACGCACTGTCCGGTTCGTGGATCCTATCAGGCGAACTCAACCCATCTTGTCGTCCCGCGAACGAATGTACGCCAGGATAATGGAAGGCACGGCTAGGCGAGCTGGGTTGGCCGCAAACCTGGCCCGACGTCTCCGCGCTGGCCCCTCTTCTCTTTTTGTTTACATTCACTGAAGCTAAACGCGTACAACTTGAGACGTCATGAGACGTCACTTCCGGCTGGCGGCTCAGTGCAGTCAAACTCGTCTGTGCGGCAAATTTAAATGTTATTTTTCAGAGCAACAGCTTCCTTTTCGTTGTTTCGAGCGTCAATTTATATTTATAAGCCCATAAGCTAACTAAAACCGATTTATACATATACCGGTGTCTCTAGCCCTTTAAGAGGCCCCCATAATGACGGTTTGTGTATAAAAGCTTCCTTTCAGTAATGTCCGTCCGTCTTGTTCGCGTTCTGCGTGATGCGCGAAATGTTGTAAACACAAACTAGCACGTCTTCTTCGGCGCATTCTCTTCTTCGTCTGTCTCGCTCTTGCTTACTGCTAGAGCGCCCCCTGAAGGCGGAGGCCGTAAAAGTACGCCGCGCCGCCATTTAAGCCTCAGGGTTCAAAGTAACCTTCTGAATAAAGTGCATTAAAAGTTCACATTCATTACAACTTGTTTTTGGTGAGCAAAATGTCAGAAGAATTTAATTTCAATGCTGATTGATTGGGTTTTAATACAATGCAGATGGTCCAAACAGCGCCACTGCTTTGTGTAATCTCTGAGTCACAAAGAAGAGTAAGAGAAAGGGTTTAGAGCACAGGTGTCAAACTCAAGGCCCGGGGGCCAGATCCGGCCAGCCACATCATTCTATGTGGCCCGCGAAGACAAATTGTGCATCAAATTCGTGTCATTACTAGAATTGCAAATTGTCTTCACTTTTAATATCTTTTTTTTTTAAATATTTGACCAGTTTTTACTCATCTGATTTGAAAACGAGTTATTTGTCAGTTTGTTTTGTAGCTTTTACTGTATATAATATGAGGTGCTCATACATTTATTTGGGTTGACAGTCATAATGGCCCTCCGAAAGAAGCTATGACTACAATCCGGCCCGCGAAAGAAATTAGTTTGACACCCCTGGTTTAGAGCCCTTTGACGCAGGTCACCTCGCGTGCATTCCTACTAAAGCTCATAATAGTCACAAGCAAGACAGCCAGAATAAGCAGCAGCCATAGTAGTGTTTCAAAATAGTATTTTTGTTGTTGTTTTTTTCTTCAAGATACCGCACAACAGTGGTCCACAGCCTTTTTACGAGTGTATAAAAGTGATCAAGTCATCACAAAAATCACGAAAAAAATCTGACTATAAGCCACAGGGTTCAAAATTTTGGAAAAAAGTTGCGGTTTATAGTCCGGAAATTACGGTAATATCTACGAAACGGAAGCAGCACAAATGAAAATTTTTGCTGCACAAACCAGCACAAACGAAGCACAAACGAACTGTACCATTTTGGGTTCATTTGGAGCAGATGGGGGGCTTGGTGAACTCTGGATGACCTATAAAATAATCTTTCATAACTAAAAAACTATAGCAGCACAAACGAAAATTTTCGCTGCACAAACCAGCACAAACAAAGCACAAACGAAACAGACTATTTTCTTTAAATTATGCGTGGGGTGGGGGCCCAGCTTCACGCAGGTGCCTTTCACCCATAGTAAGCTGGGATAGGTTCCAGTGCCTCCCATCACCCTGAGCGAAATAGGTGTTGTTGAGAATGGCATGTTAAACATGGCATTACCAACTTGGCATAGCATTATTAATCCATTAATCCAACATAATAGCAATGTATTTGAATGGTGATTGTTGTTAAAGATAACAAATGTTTTAAATTTTGTATTTTAATGCATATTTATTTCCCTTATAGTTTCTTTTATTAATTTTTTTTATTATTCACTTCACAGATTGTAGTGTCACTGGTGAACGGGCGTCCGGGAGCGAAGAACTTCTCCTACTCCCCTGTGCTCCGTGATTTCACCAAAGCTACGAACATCCGCCTGCGTTTCCTGCGCACCAATACGCTCCTCGGCCATTTGATGGGGAAAGCCTTGCGAGATCCAACTGTCACACGCCGGGTAGGGACATCAGTCATTAGCGGCTAGCGCAGGAAACTAACCTAGGCTTCTGCATGCTCACTTTATGATCCCTCTCATTTAACGTCACACTTGTTCAGTCAAACACATTGCAGCAGTCACACAAATTCCAAATCAAAGTATCTTGTCTACAAAAAGGTGTTTCATAGTGCGTCAACTATTGATGATACCACTTTGCTCATGTAACACCCACGGTACCGCTTTGTGTTGGACTTGCTTCAGAACGAGTATGACGTATCAGATGGATACCACGCAGGTGTACTTCAATAAGTGGACACTTCCAACCAATTATATTTTACAATTTTTTTTTTTTTTTTTTTAATGAAAAAGAGACCCAGGGAGATTTTAACTTTCAGGCAGAAATGTCCTTATTTAATTCATCCATCCATCCATCCATTTTCTGAACCGCTTAGTCCCCACGGGGGTCGCGGGCGTGCTGGAGCCTATCCCAGCCGTCATCGGGCAGTAGGCGGGGGACACCCTGAACTGGTTGCCAGCCAATCGCAGGGCACACAGAGACAGACAACCAATCGCACTCACACTCACACCTAGGGACAATTTGGAGTCTTCAATCGGCCTACCAAGCATGTTTTTGGAATGTGGGAGGAAACTGGAGTGCCCGGAGAAAACCCACGCGGGCCCGGGGAGAACATGCAAACTCCACACAGGGAGGGCCGGAGGTGGAATCGAACCCGCACCCTCCTAACTGTGAGGCGGACGTGCTACCCAGTGCGCCACCGAGCCGCCCTTATTTAATTCACTAAAACAAATAGATTAACATACAAATAAATAATAAGGTGGAAATAATTACCAGTAAAACAAAACATATAAGCCACACTTTAGTATAACAACTTAAATCTGTTCTCAAAAAGTATATAAACCACTCTTTAGTATAAAAAAATTAAATCTGTTCTCAAAAAATGTGAAAACCGCACTTTAGCTTATAAACACCACAGTTTGTACTGTTTCATCAGGTGGCTGTGTTCAATAACGTTTTTCAAATTTAGAATTAAATATACGTATACCATTTAAAGTGAGTTGGGACATGACCTCGGTTTTTTTAAATGTAGACCTGAGGACCAATAGATTGGTACAGACCGGAAATGATGTTGAGGGAGGGCTGCATACAGTCTGGGGTGTGAGCTAACACAGCGCAGTCATCAGCGTATTGAAGTTCACATGTCTTTGTGTGGTCCTGGAATGTTGAATGTTGAAGAGGCGGTACTCCACCTGGACACCATCTTCACATCACATACTACAGTGGAAAAGGCATGTAATGGCATAGAGGAGGATGTTAAAGAGCACTGGAGTCAAGACGTAGCCTTGCTTCACCCCAACATTTACATTGAAGAGCTTTGACTGGAGTTCTATTGAGAGTATACTGGCTTGCATCCCATCATGTAGCTGCTGGAGGATTCAGAGAAAATTGGGTGGTACCCCAAGTTTGGAGAGTTGTTTTCAGAGCAACTCAGGGTGTGATGGCATCAAAGGCTTTGCTGAGGTCGATGAAGACTATGTAAAGATCCTTGTGGTGTTCTCTGCTCTTCACCATTACCTGCCTTAAGACTAAGATCATGTCTATGGTAGATCTAGTCTTCCTGAAGCTACACTGAGGAATTTTTGGAAACACAGTTTCAGAGATGTAATGTTGGATTCTGTCCACAATTTAGGGAGCGCGTTATCTGCGCCTCACGGCAAAAGCCTTTGCCAATCACCTGTTATCCAATTTACTCACTGCGTGCTCGTTTGATTTCTTCAGATTTAGGAAAATGCAAAGACGCTGAAGCAGAAATTAGACTTAGACAGATTGGTTGAGTTCAATCACAATTCTTGTTCAAAAAGCTTTGTTTTCAGGAAAGTACAATACAGCGCTGGGCCCTTCAAGAGCGGAAAGTCTCCATTCAGAAAAGGCAAAGTCCAAGGTTGTTAGATCAGTTTTATATTGAGTAGCACATTGTGGGCTGGGATTGATGGGTGATGAGTCTTCGGGGTGGGGCAAGTTCGAAGGAGAGTCTGCTTCCATGGGAGTGGTGCTGGTTATGGGCGATTCGGTGTGTAGGTGGGGGGCTGTTGGTGTGTGTGTGTGTGGAGGGGGCTGTTGTCTTCCATCCCGTCTCTCGGCCTTGGCGATCATCTTTGGCCGAGTTCTCGGGTGGCTCCTTCTGGCACCTGCTGGTTTTATCTCCACGTGACCTTCCTGTGAACATTCTTCTCCAATCTTGGACATACACTGTCGTACCTCATTCAACCGTATCTTTTCTTTGTTAGGCAAACTATTTTCCTCTGTGCAGAGCGTTCAGTAGTAATCAAAAACTGGCGTCTAGCATTAGTCAAAACATAAGATACAATCAACTGAACAGTCAAGACGACTCTGGCCGTGTCCATGATTCAGAGAAAAAACATCAGGCATGCATTCCACAGTTCCTTAAGGGTCATTAAGCTATT
Organism: Syngnathus scovelli; assembly: GCF_024217435.2. Taxonomy (NCBI): domain Eukaryota; kingdom Metazoa; phylum Chordata; class Actinopteri; order Syngnathiformes; family Syngnathidae; genus Syngnathus; species Syngnathus scovelli. The sequence goes on from NC_090848.1 coordinate 28,257,203, forward strand.
TAAGCAATATCAAAGTCAAAGTCAAAGTCAGCTTTATTGTCAATTTCTCCCCCCTATCCCACGGTGACAAGACATGGCCCACAACAGACAAACAAGTAAACAAGTATAACAACAGCGTGCTGAATAAATAATGAATAAATAACACAATAAATAAATAAATAAATAAATAAATAAATAAATAAATAAGAGGAGCAAAAAAAAGGAGCAAGTGCGCGTACAGCAGACATTCCAGAAAAAGCGCAACAGTGCCGCACGCTACGCAGAAGGGGGTAGCAGGTTCAGGGTCCTAACAGCCTGGAGAAAGAAGCTGTTGGCGAGTCTGGTGGTGCGGGAGCGCAGGCTCCTGTACCTCTTCCCAGAGGGCAGAAGGTCAAACAAAGAGTGAGCCGGGTGACTCACATCACACACAATATATCAAAAGTCATTTGTTATTTTAAAGTCCTCAGAAATATATCAGATCATAAAATTATAAAAACCTTTCTCGTCACCACTTATCAAAAATGTCTAGTTATGTCTTCTTTATTGATTTGGTGTGTAGGTATAATATATGCTTAAAATGTTTCTTTTATTTATTTAATATGTGAATATACTTGTCTGTTTATGTACTTTATTCAATGAGGTTTGAGCATATCTGTTTTTGTAGCGAGGCAGGACTTTTTGTATTTCGACCTCATTCCTTCAGTAATCAGTCAGCCTGTTGATCATAATTTCACCAGAACTTTTCCTGCGGTGGTGTTGGGTCTAAATACGATTAGACATTAAATCACTCGCTGGAATGAAGAGGAGAAGACAACCAGAACAGGTTTACTCGCGAGGAGAACGATAGAGAAAGCAATCTCAGTTACAACCTCCATCAGTTCTGAGTCCTTACTCCACGTGCCCCTCTTTTTAATGTTATGGTTGCCCTGGTTACAGAGGCGTTGCTACACTAAGGGAGGGGAGATTGTGTCTGTAGCAACGCTGATTAGCTAAAGAATGTAGTGTGGTGTGAATTAGTACTTCATTGTTGGCTCGTGACCCCCCGCAGAGGCCGTTCTCTTTCCTCAACCAGCCGTCTTTCCTCACAGTTGACTGACTCGTCCTCGACTGTGATCAAATACCTTGAAGCACGTTGATTGCCGCTTTGCTGTGGAACAAATGCAACTAAACCTTTGCTAACTTTATCTACTTGGTAAATTAACACACAATAACAATAAGTAACTTGTCCTAAACACTTCAACACACCTTAAGCAAACGTGAGGTAACTGGTATGCAGTTCCTTAAACAAACATTGAGTAAATATGGGATAACTTTTATGCAACTACTTCTAACTGTATATAACCCTTAACAAAGAAAAACAGGTCTGATAAACTACAATCTATGAACCAAACCTACAGCTAAATGAAAAGGAATGAAGTTCCTGTGAATCAAACAAAGAACATGTCACCTATGCAAATAAGCCCTGCTCATTGTTAGTGAAGGCCTCTTACGGGAACAAAAACACACAGACAACATAAGGACAGGAAGGATACAAATGGCTGACAGGGATCAAAAGACATCCCTATCACATAAAAGGAAGAACCTAGATAAAAGGAAAGATAAACTCGTAAAGGCGAGGCCTCCAGGTCTGGCATGCCAAAGCTTCACTTAAAATTATTCCAACATGTGGAAAGAAGGGTGATTCCCCGGCTGTTCTTGCAGGCTGCTCTGTCCCCTTTCTGCTTGTAGATAACAACATTAGCATCCCACATTAGGGTCGCATGTTCCCAGATGTTTTGATGATGATCCCGAGGTGTGGACAACGGTTGGGGCAACAACCTTTTTCAAAATAAGCTGGTGGGATGTCAAGCTGCATAATTGGTCTCAGGTCTGGGAATTGTCCAAAATGTGTGGGTCAGCAGGGTTAGTGTGATTCAAAAGACAGAACTGATTTGTCCTGTGGGCAAGTATCTCATGGTGGTGCTTCGAGTGTAGAGCCGTCAGCTGACCGGACTGAATCACTTGCTTCTTTGGGCTGTAAAGTGTTTTGGTGGCATTGTTGTCAAGTCAATTTGATCTCATTTGAGTTGCAGTTAAATCAATACTGGTGGCATTTCTTTGACTGGCCAAATGCCTCAGAGGCAGCACTATGAATAGCCTGGTGCAGAGCTGGCCAGTCATCTGATTTCTGGGATCTTATTGAGGTTTTCAGGAAGGAGGCTGCTGATGGTTGGCTTTGGTGGTGGGACTGTTCAGTGCTGCAGATATTTTTGTTGGGACCATCCCTTGGACCACAGAGTTGACTGCTCATGAGGAGTTTGAATCTGACCATGAGGTGGTCAGTCCAACATTCAGCTCTGCGCATGACACGGGTGGTGAGGCTATCCTGTTTGTCCTTTTGATAGACAATCGCATAGTCCAGGATATGCCAGTGTTTCGAGCACGGGTGCTGCCAGGTGGTCTTAAATGTATTCTTCATCTGGAAGACGTTAGTGATGTTATTAATCAATCCTTGTTTACAGTATGCCTAGCGGGGTTTTAAATTTCAGATTAGCTTTGAAGTCTAAGAAGAAAACCTGACACTCTTAACCAAAAATAAACTGCTCTTTAAAAACCGTTCATTGGCCCCAGAATGAACACAAAAACGTTCACAATGCAAAAATGCGCTACGGTCAGTTCACGTTCGTCCAACTTTCGTTCATTGAGCACGTTCAGGTACAACACTGCATGCCCACCATAGCACTAAAGTTTCCCATGACTATGAGCTTGTCTGTAACCGGTGTTTTCTACAGGACGGTGTCTAGAGCTCTGTAGAAATCCTCCTTGATCTTGTACTTTGCATTCACAGTTGGTGCGTAAGCACTGATGAGTGTGGCAAACCATTCCTTTGCCAGGTGAATGCACCATGTAATCAGCCTTTAATTGATGCCGACGGCATTCCAGTATGTGCTACAATATTTGGGACTTCACAGTGAGGTGAACTCCATGGCGAATGCCCTCAGTGCCCTCAGGGACCCCTTTTCAGAAAAAGTATACCCAGCACCAACTCCTGTCAGAGTCCTCTCCATGTCGTATCTTGTGAGCTCAAGTGCTGTCCTCTGGTGGGGTCTATCAGTTGTTACAACCAGGTCCAACAATGTACGGACGTTCCACGAAGCAATGCAAAGAGTTTTTCTATTTGACCGCAAGGGGGACGCTCCAATGAGTGCGGTTTACCGTCCGGAGTGTGAAGAGTCAACACATTTTCTAGGTCCTTCCCCATCTTAGCGGTGAGTGTGGAGCTGCTCAGTCACCATGGCAGCCGATGAGAAGATGTGCTGCTCCGTCCTGCAGTATCAACGACCATCAAACCGTCAAGTCACACACCTCGCACGCTTGTCTACTTCCTCCTCTCGCCGCTCGAGAGACAGAGATACTCCGCTCACAGTGTCCGTGCGTCATGCTCGTCCTCTCACATGAAAGTGCGTCCCTTTTTCAAGCCTTTACTGCTTCAAATCCCATCTAATCACACATTACCTGCCAATCACCATTACAACACTGGTAACCTCTTAAAACCTTCTAGTTTATTGTACCCCGAATTTACCAACTACTTAAACACTAACTTAATAGCTAAGCTAACACAGTTACAATGGAGGCTCACATACCCACGATCCAGCACCCGTAGATTCACATATTTACATTTTTTTGTTGTTGGTTTTGTCAATACCAGTGAGTGAAGCGGTGACAATTAGCACCTCCAAATATGAGACTATGGTGCTCACTTGGAAAATAGTGCCATCTCTAGCTCGGGCATGAGATTCTGCGCCAAGTAGAGGGATTTAAGTATCTTGGGGTGAGAAGGGGGAGGATGAAGCGCACAATCAACAGGTGGATCATTGCAGCATGTGCAGTGATGCGACAAATGTATTGGTCTGTTGTGGTTAAAAAGGAGCCAAGGTCAAAGGCGAAGCTCTCGATTTACCGGTCGATTTACATTGCCACTTTTACCTCTGGTCACAAGGTGTGAGTAATGACCCAAGAACGATATACCGGATACAAGTGGTCGAAAGGAGTTTCCTCAGCACGATGCTCGGGCTTTCCCTTAGAGATAAATTAAGAAGCTTGGTCATTTGGGAGTGACAGAGTTGAGCCGCTGCTCATCTGCATCAAGAAAAGTCATATTAGGTGACTGAGATCTGGTTAGGATGTCTCCTTCTATGATAAGATTTTCCGAGTTCATCCCACCAGAACAGTATAGTATAGTATAGTATAGTATAGTATAGTATAGTATAGTATAGTATAGTATAGTATATATAGTATATATACACCAGTATAGCTACCCAGCTACTTCTTCCAACTCTTCTGGGGGGGATCCCACGGCGTCCCCAGCTCAATTGGGAGTTATTGTCTCTCTAGCAGGTCCTGGGTCATTCCCGGCACCTCCTGCCGTTGGGGCATCCCTGGAACTCCTCACTTGTGGGGCAATCAGCAGGCAGCCATGTTGTTTGAACATGAAAACAGCGCAGCTATTTACAGAGTTATGTAAGAAACCTTTGCTAAAAAAAGGATAATAGACATACTCTTGTCATACCGAACGGGAGTTGAACTATTCCCGCTACAGATTCCAAATAAAGTCTATAGTTTGCGCACACAGGGCCAAATCTGTACAGCTACACTGGTGCCAAATGGCTTTGAGAATGTGCTGACCATGTCCTATACAATACTATACCTGGTAAAAGTGGACAAACAAAATAGATCATTGGGGTTTCTAGGCACTGAGACTTGATCAACACAGCCAGCTTCTGATACAAGCCTCAGCCACCTGAATGACTGGAGATGTTCATATATGGTCTATATTGCTCCATCTTTTGATTAAATCTGTGATTGAGCATCTTTCACTCCCTAAACCTGACGACTGTTCGCTGATCGACCCCCAAAAACCTTGATTGCGTAAAGCCTGTCTACTCACTATTGACTCCAACTTGTATGCACCTATGCCTTGTATGTTCCTATGTTACTGTTGCTGGAATGAATTGTTGTTTCTCACCTGGTGTTGGCGTGTCTGTTTGTGCAGTATTACTACAGTATCAAAGACATCAGCATCGGTGGACGCTGTGTGTGTAACGGACACGCTGAAGCATGCAGTGCTCAAGACCTCAACGATCCTTACAAGTAAGCGCACAAAGCACAAAATGCTAACAGACCTGAACTCTGGGCAAACCTTTTTAGAGGGGAAGCCTTTGTTTCACACACACTTTGTGCACACGCTCTCTGACATACACGCACACACACGCATGCACGCACGCACCACACACACGCACACACACACACACACACACACAAACACACACACACACACGCACACACACACGCACACACGCACACACACGCATACACACTTTGTGTTTCCTCACACACACTTTTTGCATGCCCCCGCCACCCCCCCGACACACTCACTCTGTCTGTCTACTTGCCTGTCTACTATGTTCTCTGGGAAGCAGCACAAACATTTAGTTTCACTTTAGAGGCCTGCCTCCATTTTGCCGGCAACAACACATGCATGTGCATTAGCAAAGCTTGTGTTCACGTGTGTGAGATCGCGTTTGTGCGTGTGCGTGTGTCGCGAGAGGAGCAGAGACAATGTATGAGGTAAAGGAATGTTGTATGAAGTGATTCAAAGGAATTTCCGGTGAAAAGAAATTGCCATTAAATTTGTAAGCTGTACCCCCACAAGAGTTTTAAATGTTAGCTGCCCATTTACTATTTATATTGGTACCCATCCATGTCTAATACATACACGGACGCATTTGTTGGTACCCTTATGTCAGGCATGTCCAAAGTCCGGCCGCATTTGGCCCGCGTCTAAATTTAAACTGGCTCGAAGCATTGTGTCATAAAATCAATAAGAATTGGCCCGCTGGCACTGTTGCAGGGACCTGCGCGCCCCAGAAGGAGCCACAGAAATGAAACTCGTCTTAACGGGAACGCGCACATGAGCCAGCGCTCATGAGCCAGCGCTCATGATCGGTTGCGAGCGTGTCTCCTCCGTCCCTTCCCAGTTCACGTGCAGACAAATGTCCGTTTGCAAGATAATCAGTGACAGACACTTCCTCATTCAAATGTCCACACACCAAGGACTAAGGAGACGCTAAAATCAGACGCTGCAAGTGACGCTCCACAGGGAAAAGCAAAACAAAAAACTACTGGTGAGCGCTGTCTACTTCGTGCTAACTGTACTCACTACTACGCATCCGCGCCGCCCACTCACAGTGATCGGAAACAACAAAAAAGACTATGGATTATTATTTTGTGATTATGAAGTAATTTGTTGTGTATGAAGTTTAAGTAAAAAAGATAAAATGGAGAATTATTTAATTTGGATTAAAAATCTGACATGATGCAACCTGGCCTGTTTACTGCAGTCACAAACAACAATATCACCCTTCTTATTAATACAACAATAACAATAATAAAACAAACTTAATAAATCGAATAAAAAAATCATTCAAGTTAAATAAAATGGTTAATTTGTATTTAATTTATTACTATTTTAATCTAAGTTTTCTGGTAGTGCAATTGACAACAGATTCTCATTTGCAATATCAACCTGTCTGCAGACAGCAAAGGATATAGTTACATATTTACAAGTTCATTTACAATGGTAATGTTCGAGGAATGTCGGTGTGAATGGTCAACCCCTATACATTTTCATCTAACCAAATCTGGCCCGCTTTGCATAAAGTTTGGACACCCCTGCCATATGTTAATGCAAGAAAAAATAATAAAATTGATTTTTTAAATATAAATTACCTCGATACGGCAAATTAATTGTGAAACTGTACCATGTCATCAAAACATCAGCAAATTGCAGTGAAAGAATAGCTAACAACTACTTCAAATAAAAAATAATGGTGATATTTGATACAAAAATTATGCAAAATAACCACGCTTAGCGTCGCTCTCCATGGCCTCAATGTTGTGCTGCTCCACCTCCATCACCTTGTCCTCAGAGGGGGCGCCAGACAACGGCACAGGGCCAGGTCAGGGTCGTGGGTGGATGTAGACGGGGAGGCAGACTCCGTGTCTGACACAGAAGCAGGTGGGCACACCGGGTCTAGTGGAAGGCAGGGCGGCCACGCTGGAGTGCGACAGGGATTCCTTGGCAGCCCCCTGCGGGCGACGGTCTAGTCAGTATGGAGACGGTAACATTCCACAATGAGAGCCGGGTCTATGATCCTTTCAGCTGGGATCAACGGCTGTTCATCGAGGCCGTACGGCTCCCAGTCCATGAGATACTAGAGACCCCTGCCTCTCCGCTGTGAATGGAGCAGGCTGCGGACTGTGTAGACTGGGCCTCCCCACGGAATGGAACGGAGGCAGAGCGGTAGCTCTCGGGGGGGCTCTCGGGGACAGGTTTTACTTTAGAGAAGCAGAAAGTGGGGTAGACCCTCATGGAACTGGGAAGTCAGAGCTGGACATCAGCACAAAAAATCGGAACGCCAGCTTCTGCGATTTTACCCGGAGGGGCAGGTCCCTGGCCGAGAGCCACACCTCCTGTCCAACCCGCTAGGTAGGGCTGAAATTCTGGTTGGTAGCTGGCCACACAGTGGAAGGGTGACAGGCAGAGCTCGGAAGGGAGTTGTGGGCATACGCCGCCCAGGGGAGTTGCTGGGCACACAACCGCAGGCTACCCGAAGCTGTGCACCAAAGGCCCTTGCCCAACTTCTGGTTAAGCCGTTCTGACTGCCTGTTAGCATGGAGATGGGAGCCCAATGTGAGACTTGCGGTGGCCCCCAGGAGGCAACAAAACTCCCAGCCAAATGCGGGTGCAAACTTTGGCCCTTGGTCCGAAATGATGTCCCTCGGCAGCCCATGCTATCGGAACACCTGTTTCAATACCTCCTGGGCTGTTTGCTTGGCAGAAGGCCATTTGGGCAGAGGGACCAAGTGGGCTATTTTACTGAAATGTCAAAAATCGTGAGGATGATTGGATGAGCGAAGTCAGGAAATGAAGTTCATGGTCACTGCAGGACAGGCAGGGGCTGGAGTAATCCAGCAGGGGGCCGACTTTAAGTCTTATTCCGGCTACAGACGTTCCAAGCTCTCATGAGGATGGCAGGCGAAATTGTCAGGCAGGGAACAAGGCAGAGGACTCGGATGCAGAGTCTTTCTTTTCTCTGATTAATTCCAACACACGATGATCAAAAAATACAACCCAAGGCGCCTCTTGCGAAGGAAACGCTCGGCAAAAAGTCCAAACAAAAAGCGTCGCACTCGGGCGAGACAAAAAGGGCTATGGGGAACAAGGCACTAACAAAAGGCGTCGCTCTGTGGCGAGACAAAAAGGGCTATGGGGAACAAGGCACTAACAAAAGGCGTCGCTCTGTGGCGAGACAAAAGGGAGGAATCTTACTGGGAGTTCGGACGTCAAGGAATCGCTGGTGGTCGGGACGAGGCAAGACACACTGGCACAAGACAAGGGGAAGACACGGACTAAATACACACAAAAGGGCTGGGACGCAGGTGCTGACAATTAGCGCCAACCACACAGGTGCACACAATCGGGATCAGGGAATACAAGACAACCGAAAACAGAGGAAGGAACCACGAACTGAAACGGAAGGGATGACAAAATAAAACAGGAAGTGAAGTTACGACACAGACAAGACAGAATCCGGAAAAATAAACGTGACCGCATGACATAACCCCCCCCCCTAGGGCCGGATCCCAGACGGCCCAGGAGCCTCAGGGTGAGCTGCATAAAAGTCCTCAAACAGCGAGAATTCAATCTCTTGGCTGTCTTAATGTATTCCAAGTTTTTATGGTCTGTCCAGACCAGAAAGGGCTGCTGTGCTCCCTCCAACCAATGTCTCCATTCCTCTAAAGCCAGTTTTACCGCCAACAGTTCGCGATCTCCCACGTCGTAGTTCTGTTCGGCTGGCGTCAGCCGTCTGGACAGGAATGCGCACGGATGGAGCTTGTTGTCACTTCTGGCTCTCTGGGACAGAATGGCCCCTACCCCTTGATTGGAGGCGTCAACCTCCACCACAAACTGTCGTGACGGGTCGGGAAGCGTGAGGATAGGAGCGGAGCTGAAGCGGTTCTTCAGCTCCTGGAAGGCCGCCTCCGCTTCCACTGACCAGCAGAATGGAACCTTAGGAGATGTTAGAGCATGCAAGGGAGCCGCTGTAGCACTGAAGCCCCTGATGAACCGCCTATAAAAATTGGCAAAGCCCAGGAATTGCTGCACCTTTTTGCGGGAGTCAGGGATAGGCCAATCAGTTACCGTGCTCACTTTTGCCGGGTCCATCTTAACTTTGCCCGGGGCTATGATGAAACCGAGAAAGGATACGGTGTTTGTGTGGAATTCGCTTTTCTCGGCCTTAACGTACAGTTGGTGGTCAAGGAGCCGTCGCAGAACAGTCTCGACGTGAGACCTATGGGTCTCCAAATCCGGGGAATAAATCAAAATATCATCTAAATATACATACATAAATCGATCCAAACAGTCCCTCAGAACATCATTTATCATGGCCTGAAACACCGCAGGGGCATTGGTGAGCCCAAATGGCATTACTAAGTATTCAAAGTGTCCTCGATGTGTGTTAAAACCCGTCTTCCATTCGTCCCCCTCCCGGATGCGCACTAGGTGGTACGCGTTACGCAGGTCTAACTTCGTGAACACCCGGGCTTGCTGTAATTGGTCGAACACGGTCGACATCAGGGGAAGAGGATACCGGTTTTTGATTGTGATCTGATTGAGGGGGCTGTAGTCAATACAGGGACGTAAGGTGCCGTCCTTTTTGCTCACAAAAAAGAACCCCGCACCCGCAGGCGACGATGACGGTCGAATCAACCCTGCTTGAAGAGAGGAGTCTATATACTCGTTCAGGGCCTGCTTTTCGGGTCCCGAAAGGGAATAAAGCCTCCCCTTGGGTATGGTTGAGCCCGGCAGGAGTTCAATGGCGCAATCATACGGACGGTGGGGGGGTAGGGAGGTAGCCTTGGCCTTGCTGAATACCTCGGCCCATTGGTGGTAACACGCGGGAACCCCGGTCAAGTCTGGAGTTTGCGAGTCTGGAGCAGAAAGCACAGAGTGCGGGTTAGATTTGATACATGAATCGTGGCAGTGGGACCCCCATCCCGTTATTTCCCCTGATCCCCAGTCTATAGCGGGGTTGTGGCGTTGAAGCCATGGATACCCGAGAATGAGGGGGTTCATTGGGGAGGTCATGACATGTAGTCGTATTTTCTCATGGTGGGGCCCAAAAGACAGCGAGACAGGTTCTGTTATGTGTGTTATCTCAAAAAGTGCCTGTCCATTGAGTGCCTTGGCGTTCACGGGAGTGTTCAGCAGGTCAGTCTTTATTCCCCATCGGCGAGCATATGCCCAGTCTATCAAGCTTTCATCAGCTCCTGAGTCTATTAGCACGTCAAGTTCTATATCTTTTCCCAGCTGTGTAATCATGCCCTTGGGGAGAACTCGCCCCGGGGACAGAGCAGCAGAGAAGGCGCTTACCTTCAGGCTCCTCCTCACCGGGCAGGAGAGGAGGAGGTGTCCGTGCTCACCGCAGTAGTAGCATCTACCTTCCCGGCGTCGTCGTATCTTCTCCTCCTCGGTCAACTTTGCTCTGCCCAACTGCATCGGTTCCGACTCCTGGTGCTGCCGATCCCCGTCCGGCCTGGGGCGGGTCGCCTCTAGGACGGAAGGAGCGGCTACTGGCACGAAGGCGGGGGCGTTTCTGCTTCCGCGGTGCTTCCTCCACTCTTGCAGCCGGTTGTCGGTGCGGATAGCCAGCGCGATGAGTGCGTCGAGATCAGTGGGAAGATCCAGGGGAATTAGTTGATCTTGTATGGATCCAGAAAGGCCTCGGAGGAAGATGTCATACAGCGCCGTCGCATTCCAACCGCATTCCGCGGCCAGCGTGCGGAAACGGATGGCGTAATCTCCGACGGTCTCTTGTCCCTGGGATATCTGACAGAGTTGCCGAGCCTTCTCTCGGTCAGCGGAGATTGGGTCGAACACCGTACGCAGAGCCCCGACAAAAGCGGGGAGAGAGCGACAGGAGATGGCCCATTGTTGACCCAGCTTTCCTACCTGGGCGGCGACCGCCCCTCTGAAATCTTCTTGGCTCTTTGCGAGCCCTCGGATCTCCTCGCCCAAATTGCCCACTTCCCTCTGGTGCTGGGCGAGCTGTGAGGCGTGGGAGCGCACTGCGGCGCACAGGTGCTCCGACTCTGCCGAGTCCATGTCTGGCCAGTGTGTACTGTCAGGCAGGGAACAAGGCGGAGGACTCGGATGCAGAGTCTTTCTTTTCTCTGATTTTTTCCAACACACGATGATCAAAAAATACAACTCAAGGCGCCTCTTGCGAGGGAAACGCTCGGCAAAAAGTCCAAACAAAAAGCGTCGCACTCGGGCGAGACAAAAAGGGCTATGGGGAACAAGGCACTAACAAAAGGCGTCACTCTGTGGCGAGACAAAAAGGGCTATGGGGAACAAGGCACTAACAAAAGGCGTCGCTCTGTGGCGAGACAAAAGGGAGGAATCTTACTGGGAGTTCGGACGTCAAGGAATCGCTGGTGGTCGGGACGAGGCAAGACACACTGGCACAAGACAAGGGGAAGACACGGACTAAATACACACAAAAGGGCTGGGACGCAGGTGCTGACAATTAGCGCCAACCACGCAGGTGCACACAATCGGGATCAGGGAATACAAGACAATCGAAAACAGAGGAAGGAACCACGAACTGAAACGGAAGGGATGACAAAATAAAACAGGAAGTGAAGTTACAACACAGACAAGACAGAATCCGGAAAAATAAACGTGACCGCATGACAGAAATGGGACAAATGCTCCCATTGGAGCACCTGGGACCTTAATTGCTCCGGGAAAAAGAGGCAGTCGGGAGGACAAGTTCTGGGGCCTGGTTGATCCTGGGTAGCTCCCTTTACCCTCAATGTTCCAAGTGAGGGCAGCAACCTCCACGGAGGTTGGGAGAATGGGCCTGGATCCCTCCTGAGGCACTTTGTACTCCTGGGACACCCGGGAAAGGGCATCGGCTTTGGTGTTGTGCGAGCCAGGTCGATAAGAGAAGGTCAAGTTGAATTAGGTGACGAACAGGGACTATCGTGACCGGCAAAGTCAATCACTTGGCGGTTCGGAAGTTCTTGTGATTAGTCCACACCAAAAAATGGCTCTGTTGATCCCTCCAGCCAGTGGTGGTGCTCCTCCAATGTTAGCTTGACTGCCAGCAGTTCACGATTGCCAATCTCGTAGTTCCACTCAGCGGAGGACAGGCGGCATGAGAAGGCTCAGGGGTGGGGTTTGTCGTCAGAGCTTGAGTGCTGGGAGAGAACAGCCCCCATTCCCATATCCAAGGCGTCCACTTCAACCACAAATTGACGCTCAGGGTCAGGCATTTGAAGTATGGGGGCGGAGTTGAAACGTGCCTTCAATGCCGCTAATTTCTTGTCTTTGGGTTCCACTCGAATGGGAGTTGCGGTGCTGGTAAAGGTAGCGAGAGGAGACGCTACAGAGCTGTAGTTCCGAATAAATCTCAAATAGAAGTCGAAACCTAACTGCTACAGCTTCTTCTAGTCTCCGTCTTCGACCATGAGGTGACGGCTTTCACTTTTGCAGGGTCCATTTGGATGCTCCCCTAGGTCACGATGTGGCCCGGGAACAAGACCAACTGGGCGTGGAACTCACACTTCTCTGCCTTGACATAAAGGGAGTTCTTGAGCAGGCGGAGGACAGAAGTGGCAGAGGGTAGGTTGACTGTGATTCAGGCCACGCTAGTCAATGAAGGGGGGGGCGAGCCATACTTGCACACAAAGAAGAACCCTACTCCGGCAGGTGTGGTAGTTGGGTGGATTATTCCTGGGGGGCGAGGTAAATCCTGGATGTATTCCTCCATGGCCTTTCTTTTAGGTGCCGAGTGAGAATACAGAAGACCCTTTGGTGGTGCAGTGCCTTGCAGGTCGATGGCACAATCGTAGGGCAGTGTGGAGGCATAGGGGTGGCCTTGGCCTTGCTGAACACGTCTCTCAGACCATGGTAGCTGGCGGGCACTCTCGTACCATTCCTGTGTTCCAGTCGAACACAGGATTATGCTAGGGGTGGCACAGGATGAGGGGTTGACCTGGGACACGTAGGAGATGAAATTGAATAGCCTCCCGATGGTTGCCTAACAGGAGCATAGTTATCGCAGCAGGGACATGTGTTAACATGCAGAGTGGTCAACCATCCAGGGCTCGTGCGGTAATTGGTGGAGACAATGGGTGGTGGTCAATGTCCAGTTGTCGAGCGAGTTATGCGTCAACGATCATGGCCTCGGCTCCAGAGTCGACCAGGGCGGCCAAGGTATGGGTAATGTCGGAGAGCAGGAGATGGGAAGAGGTTTACTGAGCTCATGCGGATTCCCTTGCAGCGTGTGAGCTCCTGGCCTTTCAGCAGGTTGCCACTCTGTCACCCCCACCCCCACAGTTCAAGCACATTTTGGCCTGGAAGAGTCGCTGGTGCTCCTCGGGTGTGAGAGAGGCGTGACCAAACTCCATGGGCTGGGTGGCAGTAGGCGACGATGAAGACCGATGAGCTGAAAACTACGGAATTACATTTAAGTCACAGAGGCAATGTGCATCTTATTTTGCCGCAACATCAGGTTAGCAAACAAAGAAGGCCATATTTCAGGTAATGTTAATTTAAGTGGTGAAATCACAGACATGTTGCCATTCTTGGTACTCATGGATGAAGCGAAGTCTGATAGTAAAGATTTTGAATTGGGCCACTCTGGCCGTGTAACAATCACAAGCTAACTTGACTATTGAAAGGAGATGAAGTTCACTCCTCTTGCAGCCAAATACAACAACTTTCTGCTTTTAAATAGATTTTGTGCATGATCCACTGCTCTGATAAATGTGTCCTTTTGCTGGCCATCGCAACAATGACTTGCATCTATTACACTTTACAGTATTGACATAAATCATCTGTGGGTGTACCCAGTATGTATTTTTCTTGCCTGTAATATACATTACAGCTATTTTAGTTCCATTTCCACCGGCAAATCTACTCAGCTCTATTCTACTCTGCATTTACCCACATTTCCACAGACAAATAAGAATCAGCTTTATTGACAAAGTTTGTGCATGCCAAGGGGAATCACACTCCTCAGCCTCCCTGGTAAGGTCTATTCAGGGGTGCTGGAGAGGAGGGTCCGTCGGGAGGTCGAACCTCGGATTCAGGAGGAGCAGTGTGGCTTTCGTCCTGGCCGTGGAACAGTGGACCAGCTCTACACCCTCGGCAGGATCCTCGAGGGTGCATGGGAGTTCGCCCAACCAGTCCACATGTGTTTTGTGGACTTGGAGAAGGCGTTCGACCGTGTCCCTCGGAAGGTTCTGTGGAGGGTGCTTCGGGAGTACGGGGTGCCGAGCCAACTGATAAGGGCGGTTCGGTCCCTGTATCACCGATGCCAGAGTCTGGTCCGCATTTCCGGCAGTAAGTCGGATTCGTTCCCAGTGAGGGTTGGACTCCGCCAAGGCTGCCCTTTGTCACCGATTCTGTTCATAATTTTTATGGACAGAATTTCTAGGCGCAGCCGAGACGTTGAGGGGGTCCGGTTTGGGGACCTCAGCATCGCGTCTCTGCTTTTTGCAGATGACGTGGTGCTGTTGGCTTCTTCAGGCCGTGATCTCCAGCTCTCGCTGGAACGGTTCGCAGCCGAGTGTGAAGCCGTCGGGATGAGGGTCAGCACCTCCAAATCCGAGTCCATGGTCCTCGATCGGAAAAGGGTGGAATGCCCTCTCCGGATCGGGGATGAGATCCTGCCCCAAGTGGAGGAGTTCAAGTATCTTGGAGTCTTGTTCACGAGTGAGGGGAGGATGGAGCGTGAGATCGACAGGCGGATCGGTGCAGCGTCGGCAGTAATGCAGACCCTGTACCGGTCCGTTGTGGTGAAGAGAGAGCTGAGCCAAAAGGCAAAGCTCTCAATTTACCGGTCGATTTGCGCTCCTACCCTCACCTATGGTCACGAGCTATGGGTCGTGACCGAAAGAACGAGATCTCGGATACAAGCGGCCGAAATGAGTTTTCTCCGCAGGATGTCCGGGCTCTCCCTTAGAGATAGGGTGAGAAGCTCGGTCATCCGGGAGAGACTCGGAGTAGAGTCGCTACTCCTCCACGTTGAGAGGAGCCAGATGAGGTGGCTCGGGCATCTTATCAGGATGCCTCCTGGACGCCTCCCTGGGGAAGTGTTCCGGGCATGTCCCACCGGTAGGAGACCCCGGGGACGACCCAGGACGCGCTGGAGAGATTATGTCTCTCAGCTGGCCTGGGAACGCCTTGGGATCCCCCGGAATGAGCTGGATGAAGAGGCTGGGGAGAGGGAAGTCTGGGAGTCCCTCCTAAAGCCGCTGCCCCCGCGACCCGACCCCGGATAAGCGGAAGAAGATGGATGGATGGATGGATGTGCATGCCAAACAGGGAATTTGACTTTGTACAGCGCTCTGTAACAACGCCTTCCGGAGGGGAGTAGTTTGAACAGACTGTGACCTGGGTGAGAAGGGTCTGCAGAGATGTTACTTGCATGTTTCCTGGTCCTGGACAGGGACACGTCTTGGATAGATGGAAGGTTGGTCCCGATTATCTTTTCCGCAGACCTGATTGTTCTTTGCAGTCTGTGCTTGTCTTGTTTGGTGGCCGATCCAAACCATACAGTGATGGAGGTGCAGAGGATGGACTGGATGATGGAAGTGTAGAAGGTCCTCAGCAGCTCTTATCTACTAACTACTATAAATCATCTGTGGGTGTACCCAGTATGTATTTTTCCTGCCTGGAATATACTACATTACTGCTATTTTAGCCCCGTTTCCCCCCGACAAATCTCTGGTCTAATCTACTCTAGTCTATTCTGCCCAACCCTACCCTACCCTACCCTACCCTACCCTACCCTACCCTACCCTACCCTACCCTACCCTACCCTACCCTACTGTACTCTATTCTACCCTAGTCTATTCTAAGCTGCTCGCTTTTTTTTTTGGTATCTCCTCCTTTGTGGCTCTAAAAAAAGTAGCCCAGTTCTAAAAAATGCCGAAAATATATTTTTTTAGGCCAATGATTGGCCCGAGACAGTGCTTTACATTTTGCTTGCAAACATAAACAAATGCTTTTGAGTTAGATTCTGCAACATTAATAATAGCGATGTAAACTTTCACGCTTGTGGCGAATATCTCATGTCAAAAGTAAACAAAAAAAATGCGATTCTCCTTAAGCACATTTGCTTTTGCTTCCACAACCTTCCTTCGATGGACTTTACTCGTTTGTGTGTGTGCGTGTGCGTGCGTGCGTGTATGTGCAGGCTGCAGTGTGACTGTCAGCACAACACTTGTGGTGCATCATGTGACCAGTGTTGCCCTGGATACCATCAGATGCCGTGGAAACCAGCCACCACTTTCAGTGCCAACGAGTGTGAACGTGAGTGTTCTGTTTTGTATGTTCTGCTTGCCTATCATGAGATATATGGCTGACATTTAAACTCAAAAGAATAACAGTTTCTCAAATGTAATCATTTCTTTGTTTGCAAGAAAAGAAAATTAATCCGGTAATGTATGAAGTCACTTTTTCCAACCATTTCCATCGATTTTCTCCCACGTATCGAGAATCGGGTTGCAGGGACAGCAAGCTTTAGCAGGAAAGCCCAGACTTTCCAACCACTTCATCCAGCTCATTCCAGAGGTGTACCCAGGCCAGTGGAAAGACACAGTCTCACCAGCATGTCCTGGGATGTCCCCAGGGCCTCATTCCGGTGGAACAAGCTCAGAACGCCTCACCAGGGGGCATCCTAATCAGATTTCCGTGCCACCTCATCTGGCTCTCAATGTGGAGGAGCAGCGGCTCGACTTTGAGAACCTGCCAGATGACTGAATTTCTCACCCTATCTCTAGGAGAGAGCCCGGACACCCTGCAAAAGAAACTCCTTTCGTCCTCTTTCTTTTTGTCACGACCCACAGCTGGTGATCATTGGTGAGACCAGGAACGTAGATTGACCGGTAAACCAAGAGCTTCACCTTTTGGCTCAGCTCCTTCACAACGGTTCGATACAGAGTCCGCATCACCGCAGATGCTGCACCAATCCGCCTGTCGATCTCACGTTCCATCCTGCCCTCACTTGTGAACAAGACCCCAAAATACGTGAACTCCACCATTTTGGGCATGATCTCATCCACAACCAGTAACGGGCATTATATCCATTTTCAACTGAGGACCGTGGTCTCAGACTTTGAGGTGCTGATTTTAATCCCAACCACTTCCGAGTCATTCCAGCCAGATGCAGATCACGTTTTGAAGAAGCCGACAGCACCACATCATTGGGCAAAACAATGTTCCCTCCCTCCCCCGGGATGTGGGCAAAGCTCTTCCGGAGGTGGCAATTGAAACGCTTTCTGACAGGGCATATTGCCAGACATTCCCAGCAAACTCTCACAATATGTTTGGGGCTGTCAGGTCGGACTGGCATCTTATCCCACCATCAGGACCAATCTACCACCTGGTAGCGATCAGTTGACGGCTCCGCCCCTCTCTTCAACCAAATGTCCAAAACATGCGGCCGCGAATCAGATGACACTACTACAAAGGTGATCATTGAACTGCGACCTTAGGTGTCCCGGTGCCAAGTGCATATATGGCCACTATTATGATTGAACATGGTGTTTGTTATGGACATTCCACGTCAAGCACAGAAGGCCAATAACAGAACATCAATTAGGTTCTGATAGGGGGGAGGGTATTTCCCCAATAACACCCATCCAGGTCTCACTGTCATTATCCACGTGAGAACTGTCACCCAACAGAATGATGGAGTCCCCAGAAGGAGCACTCTCCAGTACTCCTTCCAAGTGCAGTGGTACCTCTACTTACGAACTTCATTGGCTCTGCGATCGGGTTTGTAAGTAAAAAAGTTTGTAAGTAGAAGCAACGTTTCCCATAGGAATTGATTTAAAAGCAAATAATGCATGCCAGACTATCCCAAAAGTCATACTTTTTGCCCCATTACTTTGTGAAAATCACACAGAAAACTAAAACAAGAGTTTTATTTTTGCTTTCTCAAACTTTTATAGCAAAAGAGAAATGTCACTTTATTCTTGACCTCCTAATTTTGTTTGGGGAGGGGGGAACCTGTTCTAAATGTCTACACTTGCTAAAAATACCCCTGAGAATACACAGAAAAAGTTAGGCTAGTAAAATATTGTATGCCACATACTCTTTGCAATGTGCTCACATACTCGTCATTGCTTTTTGGCGCAATTAATGAGTTTTCCGATTGTGTGTGGTCATTGAACGTCCACTGAACTCCAAAGTACAGGCGCCAAGCCATGGGGCAATAAGTGTGCCGACAATGGTAGAGTGTCCGCCCTAAGACTGGAAGGTTGTGGTTTCAAACCCCGGCTGGGTCATACCAAAGACTATAAAAATGGGACCCATTGGAATTTAGGGGTTAGATCACCAAATGATTCTCGAGCGCGGCACCGCTGCTGCTCACTGCTCCCCTCTCCACCAGGGGTTGGATCAAAATCACACGGGGATGGGTTAAATGCAGAGGACAAATCTCACCACACCCAGATGTGTGTGTGACGATAATTGGGACTTTAATTTTTTAACTTAAAGTTTAACTTTAACTTTAACTGCTCTGCCTCTCTCACCACGGACAACTCCAGAGTAAAATAAAGTCCAACCCCTCTCAAGAAAACTGGTACCAGAGCCAAAACAGAGTGTCGAAGCGAGTCCAACTGTCTCGTCTGAACATCTCAGCTTCCGACTCGGGCTCCTTCCCTGCCATAGAGCTGACATTCCATGTTCCTAGAGCTAGCTTCTCTAGCTGGGGATCAGACCACAAATGTCCCCGCCGTTCACAGAGCACACAACCCCTTTGGCCACTTCCACAGGTGGTGAGCCCATGGGAGGGGAACCCACGTCCTTTCGGGCTGAGCCCGGCCCGGGCCCCATGGGTGCAGGCCTGTCCACCAGGCACTTTCGAACACCTCCACGCCTGGATCTAGATGGAGACCCTGGTGACCCGTTTCCGGGCAAGGGAAAACCAGAGCCTTTATTTTACTCGTCAAAAGGGATCAAGTCCTTTTTTAACATGCGTAAAAAAAATAGCCTTTGAACAATGAACATTTTGGTGTCAATCAACAAGTTAAAAAAAAACTTGCAATTAAAATTGGGGAATTGGAACAAGCCCAGCCAAATATTGCATATAATTGATGCCCATTGTAATGTCTTCGGAGAAAAGTTAAACTCTCAGAATAGACCCCAACTCATTTAAAAATGGAGAAAAATCTGACAGTGTACAGTATGCCGAGAAACCTTGGATTATTTAAAATGATATTAGGAAGTACAGTGGAGCCTCGGTTTTCGAACGTTCCGGTTCTCGAACAAATCGATATTCAAACAAAAAATTCGAGATTTTTTTGCTTCGAATGTCGGACAAACTTCGGTTGTCGAACCTCGTGAGATGAGCTGAGAGGACAACTGACTCCGTTCATTATTACGTTCTCGTTACTCTGAGGATTGCATCAACTCTAATTATGCCTCCAAAGGAAGCAAGTGGGAGCAGTAAAGCCATCCTAAAACACAAAGACGCTCCGAAAGCAATGCGACACTGAGCGCCCGGCGCGCTGCGGTTGTGCGATCGGACCAAATTAAGCTTCCTGCGCACTGATGTCCACTTAAATTTTGGAAAGTACATTAGGACTTCAAAAATATCTTTTAAATTTCAGCAACGGCTCTGTCACAATAATGCGATGCAGTTGCGCGGTCAGCGATGCGCTACGGTTGCGCGTTCAGCGGTGCGCTGCAGTTGCGTGATTGTCCAAAAATGCGCAAATGAAAAAATGCTTAAAAAAGGCGTTTTTTTTTTTTTTTTTTGGCTTGGAACGGATTACTTTTTGTCCCATTATTTGTAATGGGAAAATATGATTTGGAATTTGAACGATTCACTTCTCGAACAGCCTTCTGGAACTTATTGTGTTCGAAAACCTAGGCTCCACTGTAATTAAAAGTAATAAATAAATAGCAAGTAAATTGCAGTAATGGTAGTCATGGTAATGGTAGTAATCAGCAAATTATGACATTACAATCAAGCACAGTTTTACTTAAGATGCTAAATATCTGCCAATCCGATGGTAATATGTAAAAAAAGAAGAACAAATGCAACACAACAACACAAACCAAGCATGTTCATTTTGCCCATTGGCAGCAGCATATACATGTATACTAAGGCTGTTATTTTGAAGACCACCACACATGCTTTGAGTTGACAAAATAAGTCTTCAATCTTCGCAGCATGCAACTGTCACCGCCATTCATTTGATTGCTTCTACGACACTGACGTGGATCAGCGGCATGGGAGCCTCGACATCCGAGGAGAATACAGAGGGGGCGGAGTCTGCCTCAACTGTCAGGTGAGTCATGTTTATTTGCACACCACAAATTTCTTTCCAATCTTGATTCTATCGTAGCACCACACCACTGGGGTCAACTGTGAGCGCTGTATCCTTGGCTACTACAAAGCGCCGGACACAACCATTGACTCACCACGAGCTTGCGCACGTAAGTCACATGATCCCATCTTGACTGGTGCCAGCTATTTATTATAAATCTATAAATTTAACTCAGTGGATTTCTGATGTTAATTGAACATCAATCAGACATATTGATGTTGAATTGACATTAGTTGCCCCCTGGGAATTACTGTATTTTTTTATACTAAAAAAAGAAAAGGAAAAAAAATATTGCTTTGCAGTATGTAATAAATTTGAGGGGGGGATTTATATTACACAAACCAAGACTCAAAATGTTGAGCTTGGAGTTGCACCCAAAATCCCCTATCGCCCCCTCGCGAATGAGTTATGCTTATATTCAAAACTTTTGTTTTTAACTATGGAAAAGTATTTATTTTTACTGTGTTTTATGGACTATAAGTCACTCTGTACTATTAGTCGACCCAGTCAAGAAAATGCATCATGAACAAGAAAAAAAATATACACAGTATGTGCGTTTCATGTATCCGAGGTACACCCCAAAAACTAGCCCAGTGCTTACAAATAAAGTGCTTACAAAGAGATGATTGCTTTATAACATTAAAAATGGGACGCGTATTAATGCGAGCGGATCGCAGGCCAACATCTAAAAAAATACACACCAAACAAACAGAGCATGTGTGTGTGTGTATATATACAGGACTGTCTCAGAAAATTAGAATATTGTGATAAAGTTCTTTATCTTCTGTAATGCAATTAAAAAAAACAAAAAATGCCATACATTCTGGATTCATTACAACCCAACTGAAATATTGCAAGCCTTTTATTATTTTAATATTGCTGATTATGGCATACAGCTTAACAAAACTCAAATATCCCATCTCAAAATATTAGAATGTCATGAAAAAGTATACTAGTAGGGTATTCAACTAATCACTTGAATGGTCTAATTAACTCGAAACACCTGCAAGGATTTTCTGAGCCTTGAAAAACACTCACCTTGGTTCAGTAAACTAAATCACAAGTATGGGGAAGACTGCTGATCTGACTGCTGTCCAGAGGACCATCATTGACACTCTCCATCAGGAGGGTAGGACACAAAATGAACAAGCTGTTCACAGAGTGCAGTTTCAAAGCACATCCACAAAAAGTCTGTTGGAAGGGGGAAATGTGGCAGGAAACGCTGCACAACCAAGAGAGATGACCGCAGCCTTAACAGCATTGTGAAGAAGAGTCGCTTCCAGAATTCGGGGGAGCTTCAAAGACAGTGGACTGAAGCTACACTGGAGTCCAGGTGTCAAAAGCCACTGTTCACAGACATGTCCGGGAAATGGGCTACAATAGCCTTATACCCATGGTCCAGCCACTTCTGAACTCAAGACAACAGAAGAAGCGTCTGACTTGGGCTATGGAAAAGAAGCACTGGAGACAGTTCCAGAGTGGTCCAAAGTCCTCTTTTCAGACGATAGCAAGTTTTGTATTTCATTTAGAAGGCAAGGTGCCAGAGTCTGGAGAAAGGCTGGAGAGAAGCAAAATCCAAGTTGCTTGAAATCCAGTGTGAAGTTACCACAGTAAGCGATGGTTCGGGTAGCCATGTCAGCTGCTGGTGTTGGTTCACTGTGTTTCACCAAGTCCAGAGTAAATGCAGATTTTAGAGCACTACATGCTTCCGTCTGCTGAAAAGCTCTATGGAGATGATGATTTCATTTTCCAGCATGATCTGGCACCTGCCCACAGTGCCAAAACCACCAGTAAATGGTGTACTGACCATGGCATTACTGTCCTCAATTGGCCTGCCAATTCCCCTGACCTGTTGGCTTCCGTCAGTCTCGAGAGACTATGGATTATTTGCCTTGGTGGTCATTGGTTGCTGGACCTGCAGTTCCTTCTGTGACTGAAGAGTCCAATTCTGGAGCCGCATGCCCTGTTGCAGATGTCACAGCTAAAGGTAGTAGAGTTTCGGGGTAGCTGAGCATCTCTTCTGTGTCTTTGAGCCCTTTTCTCTTCCATTTTCTTCTCTCTGTTCTCTTCCGTTTTCTTGATGACTGATTTGGTAACGGCTTTCACCCTGAGCGATCTGCGGCCAGTGTCTCAAATTGTGCTGGTGCGATGTTGCCCTCCTTCAAGCTCCGTTTACAAACATCTTTGAAGCGGAGAAGTGGTCTTCCGAGTGGTCTAGAGCCAGAGGCGAGCTCACCATACAATATATCTTTGGGAAGTTGACCATCTTGCATACGGGATACATGGCCAATCCACCGCAGACGTCTGTTTGTAAGGATGGCAAACATGCTGGAAATTCCTGCTCTGGTCAAGACCTCTTTGTTGGAAACGTGATCTTGCCATGAGATGTTGAGGATTCTCCTTAGACACCGCTGGTGAAAACTGTTCAACTTGCGTGCCTGATGACTATACAGAAGGCGGGTAAGGTTAAATAGGCTGCCATCACTTCGGGTGTGCAGGTACACCCCTTCTTCGGATGTCTCCAAGGCATATCGTAGCAATAGTGAAAAAAAGATGCCAAAGAGAGTTGGGGCAAGGACGCAGCCTTGCTTTACCCCACTTGTAATTGGGAAGGGTTCAGATTTTAATCCATTGCATTGTACAGTACATTTCATATCCTTGTGAAAGGAGACAATCAGTCTCAGCAATTTAGGAGGACAGCCAATTCTGGGCAGGATAGTGAACAGACCCGTTCTACTGACCAAATCAAAGGCTTTTGTTAGGTCTAGGAAGGCGATGTACAGTGGTCGCCGTTGCTCACGACACTTCTTTTTTTTCTGCTCCTCCTATTTATTTATTGTTGTTTATTATTGTTGTTGTTGCGTTATTTATTCATTATTTATTCAGCACGCTTTTGTTATACTTGTTGTCTGTTGTGAGCCATGTCTTGTCACCGTGGGATAGGGGGGAACGAAATTTCGGTTTCTTTGTGTGTCTTTGGCATGTGGAGAAATTGACAATAAAGCTGACTTTGACTTTGACTTTGACTTTGACTTTGACTTTCTCTTGCAGTTGCCTTAATGAGAAGATCATGTCTATGGTGGATCTCCCTGTTCTAAAGCCACACTGGGATTCTGGATAAATCCGTTCAGCCAGTGGATAGAGTCTGTTTAGTATAACTCGGGCAAATGTCTTTCCCACGACAGAGAGTAGGGATATTCCGCGATAGTTGTTGCAAACACTTCTATCGCCTTTGTTCTTGTATAGTGTGATGATCTTGGCATCTCACATGTCTTGAGGCACGTTTCCTTCATCCCAGCACTGCAAGAGTAGCTTGTGGAGATGCACGAGGAGGCTGGTTTGTTTGGCTGCTTTGATGACCTCTGGGGGGGATGCCGTCATTTTCTGGGACTTTACCGCTGGATAGGGAATCGACAGCCTTATACAGCTCCTGAATAGTGGGAGGTTCATCAAGCTCTTCCATGACAGGTAGTGGTGTTATGCCTTCCACAGCATTTACTGTGACTTCAGTTTCCCTCGTTAAAAGCTCTTGGTAATGCTCAGCCCATCTCTCCATTTGTTTGGTTCGATCTGTAATGATTGAACCAGTGCTTAACTTCAGAGGGGCAGTTTTGGTGACAGTGTGGCCGAATGCTATTTTCATCCCATCATACATTGCCCGGATATTGCCACAATCAGCAGAAGTTTGGATATTCTGGCATATACTCTGCCAGTATTTATTTGCGCACTGCCTGGCAATCTTCTGGGTGTCAGCTCTGGCTTTCCTCAGAGCTGCAAGTGTTTTGTCACTGGGATTGGCTTTGTAGTTGAGGAGGGCTGATCGTTTACGTGAGATGGCCGGTTCAAGATTCATGATTCCCGCTTCAAACCAATCTGGGTTCATCTTCGTTCTTATTCCAAAGGAGTCGAGAGCAGTTGTGTATATTGCACTTCGCATGTGATTCCATTTTTCTTCTGCACTGCCAGTTGAGCATTTGTTAAGGGCTTCTTCGATGTTAACAGCAAAGCTTTTAATTAACTGAGGGTCCTGGGTCTTGGTTGTGTTTATGCGAGGCTGGCCCTTTGGCTTTGATTTATGAGCTCGTTTGGGTTGGAGGCATACTTTACTGGCGACCAAAGCATGGTCTGTATCACAGTCTGCGCTGTGATAGCTGCGAGTGATGTTGACGCAGTCGAGGAAGGATCGTCGAGTGATAATAAGATCCAGTTGATGCCAGTGACGAGATCTAGGGTGCCGCCATGACACTCTGTGGCTGGGCTTTGTAAAGAAGAACGTATTTGTGATGCAGAGATCATGAAAGGAGCATAGTTCCAACAATCTTTGCCCATTTTCGTTCACCTTGCCAAATCCAAACTGGCCAATACAGCAGGGCCAAGAGGAATTGTCCGAGCCAACACGAGCATTGAAGTCTCCCAGCAGGACCAGGTGCTCAGATGCAGGTATTTCCCTGATGAAGGTCTCAAGCTCGTCGTAGAATTGGTCTTTTTCCTCTTCTGATGAGGTGAGTGTTGGGGCGTAGGCGCTCACGATATTTACAAGGCCAGACGTGGTTTCAATGCGCATGATGAGGATGCGGGGGGTGCCCACTGTTGGTGGCGTGCAAGCAGGCAGGAGGGAGTTCCTCACTGCGAAACCTACACCATGCATACGATGTTCCCCTGGGGCCTTTCCTTGCCAGAAGAATGTGTAGTCTTTCTCTCTGATGCTGCCGTTGGATAATAGCCTGGTTTCTTGCAGTGCAGCAACGTCGATGTTCAGACGTGTCAGCTCGCGGTTGATGACAGCTGTCTTTCTAGCATCGTTTATCTGTTTCGGGTCATTGGTGATCCCTGGACATAAAGTTCTAACATTCCATGTTGCCAGTCTAAGCGCTGGCGGCTTTGTTTTATTTTTATTATTGCTTGGTGCATGGACTACAGTCCGCCGTTCGGATTTTATCCTAGCTCCAAGCACCCATTGAAGCAGACGGACTGTGGCGGGTCAGCACCTAATTGGCTAGAGGCTGCCCAGCTTAGGCGGGCGGTAGCTGACCAGTGGGATGCGATGATCCCTCCCACCGTTGGAGACAACCCGTAGCGCCTGAGCTGACGCCAATTGGCTCAGGCTTAGAACTCGTAACTGAATTGTTTCTGTCACTAAGACAGCGACAATGAGTGACCTATCTAAGGCACAAGCCTGGGCACAGTGTATGGAGACCTTGGGTTGCCCAGTCGTCAAGATCCCCCTCTCGGCTTTGTTGGTGTGTTCCAGAGGAATGCAAGCAATACATTTGGCACCAACTTGGCTGCAGGAGCTGCCGGAGTCAGTGAGCGTTCTACACTGGTCTGCCTTCGGGGCCCCACTCCTGATTTGTGAGGTTTACTCCTCTACACTTGGCCGTTGGGTCTGGGACCTCCTCCGCCCTCTGGCCGTTGGCTGCTCATGCAGCTCCTCCGCCCAGTGTCGTAATGCAGTGTAGACATTCCGTAGGCTGGTTATTGGTTTGAGCGCCAATCGTTCGCTTTCGCACCTAGCTCATTTAGCAGAACCAGTGTCGCCACGAGGAGGCAGAGCTGAGGAGCTTGTCTGGCAGAGGTGATCAAGTTACACAAGCCTTATGGAGCCATTTTATAGGTCACCGGGAGCTTATCCCCGAGAGCCCAGCTCCGGCATTACCAAACCATTTGACACCAACCAAACCCTGACCTGAACCCTGTAGATAATTTGTGGGGTATTGTGAAGAAGAAGCTGAAAGACACCAGACACAACAATGCAAATGAGCTAAAGGCCGCTATTGAAGCATCCTGGGCATCCATAACACCTCAGCAATGACACAGGCTGATTGCCTCCATGCCACGCCGCATTGATGCAGTAATCCGTGCAAAAGGATTCCCAACAAGTACTGAGTGCATCAATGGACATTTTCAAATGTTTGATTTTGTTTTGCTGTTTTGAATCTTGTTTTTATACTTGATCTGAGGAAATATTCTAATGTTTTGAGATAGGATTTTTGAGTTTTCTTAAGCTGTGAGCCATACTCGGCAATATTAAAATAATAAAAGGCTTGTGATATTTCAGTTGATTTGTAATGAATCCAGAGTGTATGACATTTTTTGTTTTTTTTAATTGAATTACAGAAAATAAAGAACTTTATCACAATATTCTAATTTTCTGAGACAGTCCTGTGTGTATATATATATATATATATATATATATATATACACACATGCATGTATATACAGTGGGGCAAAAAAATATTTAGTCAGCCACCAATTGCGCAAGTGGGAGAACTTGCACAATTGGTGGCTGACTAAATATTTTTTTGCCCCACTGTATAAGATGAGAGATGCCTGTAATTTTCATCATAGGTACCGTTTTTTTCGGACTTATACTGAGGAGCGATTTATATGTGAATTTTTTCACAAATTTTCAAAAAAAAAAAAAAAAAAAGTGAAACCGCGATAAACGAACCGCGATGTAGCAAGGGATTACTGTAATTTGAATTTCAAGTGACGTCAGCGACCTGGCGGTTGTTTACATAAAGGACAAATATTCGATCACGGGATGACGAAGATGACGAAGGGCCCCACGTACTACTGGCATCATTAGCGGCTGGGACGGTGGATGGGGCTCGGACATGGCTTTTCCGCATGCCCGGTCCTACTCTACGGAGCTCTCTTTCACCTCAGTGGATGGAAGTCGGGGGCTGGCGAGCGGCCGGGTGGCTGTCCGGGGACGGTGGACTTACACTGAGGAGCGACTTATATGTGAATTTTTAAAAAACATTTCCAAAAAAAAAAAAAAAGTGAAACCGCGATAAACAAACCGCGATGTAGCAAGGGATTATTGTAATTTAAATTTCAAGTGACGTCAGCAGCACGTTTACATAAAGGACAAAGATTCGATCACGGGATGACGAAGGGCCCCACGTACTACCGGCATCATTAGCTGCTTTGTTTGTAAGTGACACGGAGGACGAAGAATTTGAAGGGTTTAAGGATTTGGAATGACAAAAGGTTTGAAAAACTATTATGCCTTTTACGTACGCCCGGTCCTACACTACGGAGCTCTCTTTCACTTCCGTGGATGGAAGTTGGGGGCCGGCGCTCAGCCGGGTGGCTGCCCGGGGACGGTGGATGGGGCTCGGACATGGCTTTTACGCACGCCCGGTCCTATTCTATGGAGCTCTCTTCCACCTCCGTGGCTGGAAGTGCCACCTCCGGGGATGGAAGTCCACGACGCCACACGCCTGGAAGTCCACGTCGGTGCTTGGGGCCGTGTGGCGGTGAACTATTTGTTATAGTTATTTGATTTATTTTATTTCATGTAGCAACTTGTACTGTATTTTTCGGACTATAAGTCACATTTTTTTCTATAGTTTGAGTGGAGGGGACTTATACTGAGGAGCGACTTATATGTGAATTTTTTCGCAAATTTTCAGAATCCCAAATAAAAAAAAAAAGTGAAACCGCGATGTAGCAAGGGATTACTGTAATTTGAATTTCAAGTGATGTCAGCGGCGTGGCGGTTGTTTACATAAAGGACAAAGATTCGAACATGAGATGACGAAGATGACGAAGGGCCCCATGTACTACCGGCATCATTACCGGCTTTGTTTGTAAGTGACACGGAGGACGAATAGTTTGAAGGATTTAATTATTTGAGTGACACAGAAAGTTTGAAAAACTATTATGGCTTTTAAGCATGCCCGGTCCCACTCTACGGAGCTCTCTTTCACCTCCGTGGATGGAAGTCGGGGGCCGGTGCTCGGCCGGGTGGCTGTGGCTCGGACATGGCTTCTACGCACGCCCGGTCCTACTCTGCGGAGATCTCTTTCACGTCAGTGGATGGAAGTCGGGGGTCACCGCGCGGCCGGGTGGCTGTCCGGGGACGGTGGCTGGGGCTCGGACATGGCTTTTACGCATGTCCGGTCCTGTTCTATGGAGCTCTCTTCCACCTCCGTGGCTGGAAGTGCTACCTCCGGGGACGGAAGTCCATGCTGCCACACGCCTGGAAGTCGACGCCGGTGCTTGGGGCCGTGTGGTGGTGAACTATTTATGTTATAGTTATTTGATATCTTTTATTTCGTGTAGCAACGTGTATATGTTTTTATCGTTACAGTTCAGTAGTTGTTGGCTCGTTGAACTCTTGTTTTGTTAAATAAAGAGCCGTTTGCCAAACCCACGTCTTTCCTTGTACTTTGTTAACGCTATAATATAGTTATATACTAGATCCGTGGAATAACGACAAGGTTTACGTCAGGGCGCACGCGCGGAGTTGTTGACAAAGGACGAGGAATTTGATCGATGGATTTAATGATTTGGAGTGACGTGTCAGGAATGAGTTGAGCCAGGGCGACCAAATGCAGCTTGAACCAGGATTTATTGCAGGGAAAAGGAGTTGGAAGGGAGGCAGGTGGGGAACCGACGACACAGACGGGAGGAAGACTCACGGCCAGCAAAACAGACAGACTGACCGACATGAAGTCCCCTTGGACAAGGTTAAAATTCTGACCGTGAGCCTTCAGACAGACCGAGGGAAAACCAGATGACAAGAACAGGAACACTGGGCACGAACAGGTACGGACACAACAGTAGACACCGACAGGGAGAAACACACGGGCAGGGCTTAAATACATAGGGTAACAAGAGGAAGCAGGTGACAGACATTACGGTAACGAAAGGGGTGTGGCCGAGCGAAGTGCAGGCCGAACGTGCTGTGGCACGGGCGTGACAGTACCCCCCCCACAAGGGACGGCTCCCGACGTCCCAAAAAAGAAAACATCCGAGACTGTCCAACAAGGGCCGGGAGGAAATGGGGAGGTGGCCGCACGTCACACACCGCCGAAGGCCGACTGGGTGACGGCCGCTGGATCCACGCCGCCGGAACTGGTGGCGGCCGCAGCATCCGCGCCGTCGGGACTGGATCGGGGGGCGGCGGTGCGTCATGCGCCGTTGAAGCCGACTGGGTGACGGCCGCTGGATCCGCGCCGCCGGAACTGGTGGCGGCCGCAGCATCCGCGCCGTCCGGACTGGGTCGGGGGGCGGCCATGCGTCATGCACCGTTGAAGGCCGACGGTGACAGCCACTGGATCCGCGCCGCCGGAACAAGTGGCGGCCGCAACATCCGCGCCGTCGGATCTGATTTGGGGGGGGGGCAACCGTGCATCATGCGTCGCTGGAACTCATCTCCTTGGCGACCATGCAGCAGTTGCGGGAGCCGGCAACGGTTGGTCCAAGCGCTGGTCGCTGTGATGGTCGGTGTCTTCTGTCAGGAATGAGTTGAGCCAGGGCGACCAAATGCAGCTTGAACCAGGATTTATTGCAGGGAAAAGGAGTTGGAAGGGAGGCAGGTGGGGAACCGACGACACAGACGGGAGGAAGACTCACGGCCAGCAAAACAGAAAGACTGACCGACATGAAGTCCCCTTGGACAAGGTTAAAATTCTGACCGTGAGCCTTCAGATAGACCGAGGGAAAACCAGATAACAAGAACAGGAACACTGGGCACGAACAGGAACGGACACAACAGTAGACACCGACAGGGAGAAACACACGAGCAGGGCTTAAATACACAGGGTAACAAGAGGAAGCAGGTGAAAGACATTACGGTAACGAAAGGGGTGTGGCCGAGCGAAGTGCAGGCCGAACGTGCTGTGGCACGAGCGTGACAGACATGGATGGTTTGATGAAATTATTGCTTATATAATAGTTATCTTATATATAATTTATATATCGTTATATGGGCCTGTGGAATAGTTTGAAGTGCAACCGCCGTCAGCGGCGAGCACGAGGACGATCGTTGGATTTAATGAATTGGAGTGACACAGATGGTTTTATAAACGTGTTATTTATGTAATAGTCATTTGAATACCTCTGAATGTTACGTCAGGCCATTTCTCAGCTCTTCGTTTGTGTTTATATCATGTTAGCATACCTATCCTTTAGCCTGTTGGCGCTCGTTCATATCTGTTCTTGCTGTTGGATTTTGTCAAATAAATTTCCCACAAAATGCGACTTATACTCCGGAGCGACATACGTATATTTTTTTTTCACGTTATTGTGCATTTTATGTCTAGTGCGATCTATATTCCGGAGCGACTTTTAGTCCGAAAAATATGGTACACTTCAACGATGAGAGACAAAAGGAAAAAAAAATCCAGACAATCACATCGATCAAATTCCTCATCCTTTGTCAACAACGCCGCGCGTGCGCCCTGACGTCAGCCTCGTCGTTATTCCACAGATCTAGTATATAACTATATTGTAGCGTTAACAAAGTACAAGGACCCAAGCACCGGCGTCGACTTCCAGGCATGTGGCGGCGTGGACTTCCATCCACGGAGGTGGAAGAGAGCTCCGTAGAACAGGACCGGGCGTGCGTAAAAGCCATGTCCGAGCCCCATCCACCGTCCCCGGACAGCCACCCGGCCGAGCACCGGCCCCCGACTTCCATCCACAGAGGTGAAAGAAAGCTCCGTAGAATAGGACCGGGCGTGCGTAGAAGCAATGTCCGAGCCCTATCCACCGTCCCCGGACAGCCACCCGGCCGAGGGCCGGCCCCAGACTTCCATCCACGGAGGTTAAAGAGAGCTCCGTAGAGTAGGACCGGGCGTGCGTAAAAGGCTTAATAGTTTTTCAAACCTTCTCTGTCACTCCAAATCATTAAATCCTTCAAACTCTTCGTCCTCCATGTCACTTAAAAAGCCGCTAATGATGCTGGTAGTACGTGGGGCCCTTCGTCATCTTCGTCATCCCGTGATCAATCTTTGTCCTTTTTGTAAACAACCGCCGCGCCGCGCTGCTAACGTCACTTGAAATTCAAATTATAGTAATCCCTTGCTACATTGCGTTTCGTTTATTGCGGTTTCACTGTTTTATTTTTTTGAAAACTTTTGAAAAAATTCACAAGTCGCTCCTCAGTATAAGTCGCCCCCCCATCTAAACTATGAAAAAAAACGCGACTTATAGTCTGAAAATTATGGTATATAACAAATTATTAATATGAACTTTTGTTATTGACCAAATACTTATTTTCCACCATAATTTGCAAATAAATTCCTTAAAAATTGTGATTTTCCGGATTCTTTTTTTCCTTTTGTCTCTCATATTGAAGTGTACCTATGATGAAAATTACAGGCATCTCTCATCTTATAAGTGGGAGAACTTGCACAAATGGTGGCTGACTAAATACTTTTTTGCCCCACTATATGTATATAATATATATATATATATATAGATATACCATAATTTCCGGACTATAAGCCGCGACTTTTTTCCAAAATTTTGGACCCTGCGGCTTATAGTCAGGTGCGACTTATATGAGATTTTTTTCGAGATTTTTGTGATGACTTGATCACTTTTACTCTTAACACTATTATATACAGTAAAAGCTGCAAAACAAACTGACAAATAACTCGTTTTCAAATCAGACGAGTAAAAACTGGTCAAATATTTTAAAAAAAAGCTATCATTAAAAGTGAAGACAATTTGCAATTCTAGTAATGACACACGAATTTGATGCACAATTTGTCTTCGCGGGCCACATAGAATGATGTGGCGGGCCGTATCTGGCCCCCGGGCCTTGAGTTTGACACCGGTGGTTTACATGATCAAAACGTGCTCTAAACCCTTTCTCTTACTCTGCCATATCACTCAGAGATTACACAAAGCAGTTTGGACAATCTGCATTGTAATTGTACTAAGTTCATCTTGTTTTTCCTTTTTTTAATCACTTCACTGGTTTCTTTTAAATCAAACAAGTTGTTTGATAACAACAGTGAAGTAATCTGCATTGTATTAAAACCCAATCAATCAGCATTTAAATTCAATTCTTCTGACATTTTGCTCACCAAAAACAAGTTGTAATGAATGTGAACTTTTAATGCATTTTATTCAGAAGGTTACTTTGAACCTTAAACGGCGGCGTGGCGTACTTATGGATTTTTACGGCCTCCGGCCTCCAGGGGGCGCTCTAGCAGGAAGCAAGAGCGGGACAGGCGAAGAAGAGAGAGTGCGCCGAAGGAGACGCGCTAGTTTGTGTTTACATTTCGCGCATCACGCGATGAAGACGGACATTACTGAAAGGAAGCCTTTATACACAAACCGTCATCATGGGGGACAAAAGAAATGCATATGATGCCGCTTTTAAGCCAAAGACAGTCGATGTTGATGACATTATCTTGTGTCTACTCTGGAGCGTACTTATGGATTTCTACGGCCTCAGGTCTCCAGGGGGCGCTCTAGCAGGAAGTAAGAGCGAGACAGACGAAGAAGAAATAATGCGCCGAAGAAGACGTGATCGTATCGCGCATCACGCACACACCCGCATTCACACAAAGACAGGAAGCTTTTATACACAAACCGTCATTATGGGGGATAAAAGAAATGCATATGATGCCGCTTTTAAGCAATACGTGTCGCTCGCTAGTGTAATATAATTTAGCGCTTCGTGCATGAATAAGATTACCATGAACAGAACCTCTTCACACTCGAAGAAATGCATAAAACCGACGACGAAAGAGAGACTGAGAAAGTGCGAGGCGAAGGATATCTAACGCTATTCCAATCGGACACTAAGGAGGAAGACTTCGATAGTTTCAGTGCACAGGAGGAAGATGAAGACGGCTCTTTTTTTACTTTTACTGGTATGTTTTTTTTAACCAGCCCTGTTCGTGCTGTGCTACCGTGTTGCTGCTGTGTTGGTGCTGTGTTACTTCCGTGTTGCTGCGGTATTACTGCCGCGTCACAGGCAGTGTTTGGAAAGAAATGTTAAGGTATGTTATTAAAGCTTTAAAAAAAACTTTCTGTGTCCAGTCTTTTTTCGCTAATAACTCGCGTGCACACTTCCGCGTTGCTGCGGTACTACTGCTGCATCACAGGCAATGTTAAGAAAGACATGTTCAAGTATGTTATTAAAACGTTAAAAAGGCTTTCTATGTACTTTCTATGTACACAGAAAGAGTTTTCAAAGTTTTAATAACATACCTTAACTTTTCTTTTAAAATAATGCCTGTGACCCGGCAGTAACTCAGCACTAATAGGGCTGGATAAAAAATACATACCGGTAAAAGTCAGTGAGACGCGGCAGTAACACAGCAGCACAGCACGGTAGCACACCACTAACAGGGCTGGTTAAAAAAACACCGGTAAAAGTCACTGAGAGCCCTCTTCATCTTCCCCCTGTGCAGGGGTAAAGTTAGCAATGTGATATGAGCTACACATATAGCTCAAGAGTAGATGTGACGGGGAAATAAAGAAAGAAAAGGGTGACGCAACAAGATGTCATCAATAATAGCCCAGTGCCCTCTAGTGACCAGAGGAAACCGCTCCAGTCCATGAGTAGCTCTAGTTCCTTTGTTAAGAGCCAAATTGACTGCCTTTAACTTGAAAGCGACATCATATGCATTTCTTTTGTCCCCCATAATGAAGATTTGTGTATAAAAGCTTCCTTTCTTCAGTAATGTCCGTCTTGATCTCGTTCTGTCTCTTCTTAGTGTCAATTATACGGCACTATTTTCCTGGCGGACGGACATGCGTTCAACACACCACTCTTCTCCCCAGTGACTGAGCCTTTTTACGAGTTTATAAGTGTATTAGTCATCACAAAAATCACGAAAAATCCATAGATACGCCGCACCGGACGACAAGCCGCAGGGTTCAAAGCTTGTGCAAAAAGTAGCGGCTTATAGTCTGGAAATTACGGTAATTGCTTCCACGATCGGGTTTGTAAGTAGAAACGTTTGTAAGTAAAAGCAATGTTTCCCATAGGAATTAATGTACAGTCAAACCTCTACATACGATTGCTTAAACATACATTTTTTAACATACGATGAGAAATTTGATCAAATATTTGACTCAACATCAGACGGCAGCACGTTGGGATGACATCAGCGTCACCTGATCATATCCCAAGAAGGCTAACGCAAATGGTAGTCGTGATGTAAATAGGAAGAAGGTGATAATGTCCATCCATCCATACATTTTCTGAACCGCTCAGTCCCCACGGGGGTCGCGGGCGTGCTGGAGCCTATCCCAGCCGTCATCGGGCAGTAGGCGGGGGACACCCTGAACCGGTTGCCAGCCAATCGCAGGGCACACAGAGACAAACAACCATTCGCACTCGCACTCACACCTAGGGACAATTTGGAGTGATCAATCGGCCTACCAAGCATGTTTTTGGGATGTGGGAGGAAACCGGAGTGCCCGGAGAAAACCCACGCGGGCTCGGGGAGAACATGCAAACTCCGCACAGAGAGGGCCAGAGGTGGAATCGAACCCGCACCCTCCTAGCTGTGAGGCGGACGTGCTACCCAGTGCACCACCGAGCCGCCCGGTGATAATGTCTTTACAATTAAAACAAGAAATCATAAGAAAACATGAGCATGGTGTGTGTGATCTTGCGAAACAATATGGCTAGAACTTGTCAACAATTTCGACGATCAAGCAACGATGATTAAGCAGAAAGAAGCCCTCAGAGGGAATCACCATTAACTCTAAATATCACAGCCCTACCCTGGAAGAGATGGAAGGCTTTTCTTTAAAAAATCTGCAAAGCGGTCAAGTGATGGTGAGGAGGAAATTGAAGCAAATAAATTAAAACCTGAATTGAGTGTCAGTGAAGAGGGTGAATATGAAAGTTAAAAAGAAAATGTTATCGTTGGTTGTTTGGCTGTGGAAGAAATTTAATGAATTACAGTGTATTCTTATGGAAATATTTGATCCAACATGCGACCATTTCACGAAGTAGGTCCCGGAATGAATTACCGTAATTTCACAACCATAGGATGCACATACAGTGGGGTAAATAAGTATTTGACCCCTTGCTGATTTTGCGGGTTTGCCCACTTGCAAAGAATGCAACGATCTATAATTTTAATCATATGTACATTGTAACAGTAAAAGACGGAATCCCAAAGAAAATTCCAGAAAATCACATCATATGAATTTATAAAAATTGATAACCGTCTGATGAGGAAAAACAAGTACCGTATTTGCCGGTGTATTGGTCGACCTTTTTCGATCCAAAATCGACCGAAAAAAATCTACCTCGACTTATACACCGAGTCATAAAATTTAACTTCGTATTCATCGCTTCAAATGTGATGGTAACCAAGGCCGTTTCTCATACATCTCATTGTGCGTTGCACTTAGAAAATTTGAACCAGGCGGCGTGCGCACTCGCGCACGGCCCGCTGGAAGTCGAATGAGGCTCAGCGATCTCCTCCGCGGTGCTTATAAACAGCCGATCCGCTCGGCGGGGGCTATTTTCGGCCACTTGGCGCGTGCGCACGGCCTCCCGGATGTGCCGGGCGGGTGCGCGAGCTCGCCGGCCGCTGGAAGTCGAATGAGGCGCCGCGATCTCCTCCTCGGTGCTTATAAACAGCCGATCCGCTCGGCGGGGGCTATTTTCGGCCACTTGGCGCGTGCGCACGGCCTCCCGGATGTGCCGGGCGGGTGCGCGAGCTCGCCGGCCGCTGGAAGTCGAATGAGGCTCCGCGATCTCCTCCGCGGTGCTTATAAACAGCCGATCCGCTCGGCGGGGGCTATTTTCGGCCACTTGGCGCGTGCGCACGGCCTCCCGGATGTGCCGGGCGGGTGCGCGAGCTCGCCGGCCGCTGGAAGTCGAATGAGGCGCCGCGATCTCCTCCGCGGTGCTTATAAACAGCCGATCCGCTCGGCGGGGGCTATTTTTGGCCACTTGGCGCGTGCGCACGGCCTCCCGGATGTGCCGGGCAGGTGCGCGAGCTCGCCGGCCGCTGGAAGTCGAATGAGGCGCCGCGATCTCCTCCGCGGTGCTTATAAACAGCCGATCCGCTCGGCGGGGGCTATTTTCGGCCACTTGGCGCGTGCGCACGGCCTCCCGGATGTGCCGGGCGGGTGCGCGAGCTCGCCGGCCGCTGGAAGTCGAATGAGGCGCCGCGATTTCCTCCGCGGTGCTTATAAAGTGCCGATCCGCTCGGCTTGGAGCTATTTCCGGCCTCCCGTTGGTGCCGGGCGGCGTGCGCGAGCTCGCCGGCCGCGATCTCCTCCGCGGTGCTTCTAAACAGCTGCATGCGCACGGCCTCCCGGAATTTGAACACATTTCGTCAATAAATTTCGCATATTGAATTTTGAAGTTTAATATAATGCAACAATTGAGCTCGACTTATACAAAGGATATATCATAAAATCGTAAATTTCCGTCGAATTTTAGGGGGTCGACTTATACACCGAGTCGACCTGTACACCGGCAAATACGGTATTTGAACCCCTGGACAAACAGCATGTTAATATTTTGTAGAAAAGCCATTATTGGCCAGCACAGATGTCAAACGGTTTTTATAGTTGGTGACAAGCTTTGTGCACATTTCGGCAGGGATGTTGGCCCACTCCTCCCTGCAGACAGCCTCCAAATCATTCAGGTTCCGAGGTTGTCGCCTGGCAACTCGAATTTTAAGCTCCCTCCCTTTTCAATTGGATTCAGGTCTGGAGGCTGGCTAGGCCACTCCAAAACCTTGATGTGCTTCTTCTTCAGCCACTCTTTTGTTGCTTTGGCGGTGTGCTTAGGATCGTTGTCGTGCTGAAACACCCATCCTCGACCCATCTTCAGCTTTCTCACTGAGGGAAGGAGATGTTGGTCCAGAATTCTACGATACATGGCCCCGTCCATCCTCCCCTCAATACGATGGAGTTGTCCCGTCCCCTTGGCTGAAAAGCACCCCCAAAGCATGATGTTGCCACCACCATGCTTGACGGTGGGGATGGTGTTCTTTGGGTTGTACTCGGTGTTCTTTCCCTCCAAACACGACAAGTTGAGTTGAGGCCAAAAAGTTCTATTTTGGTCTCATCTGACCACATCACCTTATTCCAGGCCTCTTCTGAGTCGTCCAGGTGCTGAATGGCAAACTTCATGCGGGCCTGTACATGTTTCTTCTTGAGCAGGGGGACCTTGCGTGCGCGGCAGGATTTCAATCCATGACGGCGTAGTGTGTTACCAACCGTTTCTTTTGCAACTGTGGTCCCAGCTGCCTTCAGTTGATTCATCAGTTTCCCCCTTATGGTTTTGGGATGATTCCTCACCATTCGCATGATCAGGGAGACCCCACGAGGTGAGATCTTGTGTGGAGGCCCAGACCGAGGGAGGTTGGCGGTGGTGTGGTGCTTCTTCCATTTCCTGATAACTGCACCGACAGTTGATCTTTTCTCTCCAAGTTGCTTTCCGATTCTCTTGTAGCCCATCCCAGCCTTGTGCAGATCAACAATCCAGTCTCCAGACCTGAATCCAATTGAAAATCTTTGGAGGGAGCTTAAAATTCGAGTTGCCAGGCAACAACCTCGGAACCTGAATGATTTGGAGGCTGTCTGCAGGGAGGAGTGGGCCAACATCCCTGCCGAAATGTGCACAAAGCTTGTCACCAACTATAAAAAACGTTTAACATCTGTGCTGGCCAATAATGGCTTTTACATGCTGTTTGTCCAGGGGTTCAAATACTTGTTTTCCTCATCAGATGGTTATCAATTTTTATAAATTCATATGATGTGAATTTCTGGAATTTTTTGGGGGATTCTGTCTCTCACTGTTAGAATGTACATATGATTAAAATAGTAGATCATTGCATTCTTTGTAAGTGGGCAAACCTGCAAAATCAGCAAGGGGTCAAATACTTATTTCCCCCACTGTAAATGCACGCCTTTAATTTTCTCAAAAAACAAAGGTGCGCCTTTTAAGAAGGTGCACCTTTTGTGTGGACCAAATTCAAAAATCTATAAAGTTGTTTTGTGTGGCTTCCGTAATATACAGGGATAGACGTAGATCGGGGGGAAAAAACAATCAGAGGACTAGACGTAACACGTAGAGGAGTACGTACCTTCGCCACCATTGTTTTGTGTGGCTTCTACCACGTAGATCGGGACACAAAAAAAAACGATCACAGGACTAGACGTGTCACGCCAGAGACGTAATATACAGGCACCTGATGAACCAATCAGAGGACATTACGTTTTACGTTGATCGGGGCGGTAAACCAATCAGACGACTGGATGTAAAACGTAGAGGAGTACGTACCTCCGCCGCCATTGGCTTCTGCTACACAGAGACGTAATATACAGGCACCCGTTTGCTGGCGTTTACGTTTGCTTACAAGGCACAATCAGAGGACTGGACGTGACACGGAGAGGAATATGTACCACCGCAGGGACAGAGACATGCTTACGAGGCACAATTCAAGCTTCCTGCAAAGTTGGGATCATTGTCAAAGAGCTATGTGACAACGACGAGACAATGACGAGGGAAATTGGCATGTCAAATGGCCAACTTGCCCAACTGTTTAATTTGGATACAGAAGATGAGGACTTGGATTGATTTGCGTATTAATATCGATCAACAATAATGTGAGTGCAGTTGAGTACATGGATAAACAGTAGAATAAAATACAACCGCACTCACATTCTTGATCCCGTGACGGTTTTTTTTTTTTTTTGGCTTACCGTAAATTATGGCATGCATGCGCCCTATGATGCGATGCGCCCTGTGTGTGTGTTAAATACAGTAATGGCACACATAACTGAGACGGTGCGCACTTTGGTCGTGCAAATTCGGTAAATATACATATATGTAGAGGTTTGAATGTAAAAACAAATAATGCATGCCGGACTATCCCAAAAGTCACACTTTTTGCCCTATTACTCTGTGTAAAACACACATAAACCCAAAACAACAGGTTTATTTTTCCTTTTTCAAACCTTTACAACGAAAACTAAATGTCACTTTATTCTTGACCTCCTAACTTTGCTTAGGGAAGGTGAAATCTCTTATTATGTTCTACATTTGCTAAAAAAAATACCCCGAGAAGACAGAAAAAGTCAGGCTGATAAATTATTGGATGCTTCCACGTACTCCTTGCAATGTGCACGCTCACATACTCATCATTACTTTTGCTGAAATTAACGAGTTTTCCGACAGTGTGAGTGGTCATTGGACGCACCTCACGCAAAACTCGAGTGAGAACTTAAAAAAAGAAAGCAACCGAGCTAATAAAGACAAAACTTGACAAACACAAAAGTGTGTTGTAAATTATTTTTATTTAAAAAGGCTGGTACTGTCTGCCGGTTTCCGCCTTTCACCAACTTTGGCACACCTGCCATATTCCGTCTCGATGATATGCATGCATTCGCCGTGCTCCTATATGATTTTGTGTTTCTTTCGATAGTCTCAGGAGACATACTCGACTACACTACTTGTTTTTACACTGCTAACACACCGAGATGAACAGGGAATGACAGAGCAAAAGAGACCAGGGCTGGTGTGTCAGTTCGGAAGTCGAAAATTGGTTCGCAAGTATATGCAAAAAAAACTGTGTGTGTGTGTGCGTGTGTGAGATAGTGCGTGTGTGTATGTGTGTGTGTGTATCAGGGGGGACATGCGGTCAGAGGAGGCAAGCCTCCCCTGCCATCATGAAAAAGGGAAAAACAAATGCAATTGTTTTTATTATAGAGTCATTTTCCTTTTTATTTTCAATAGTTTTGTATGATTTTGAACCAAAATCGCAGATTTTTTATAGTTATTTTAAAACCGAAGACGATTTGCTCGGAGGAGCCAACTTCCTGCCTAGCCTCCTCTGAGGATTGCGTAATCACACGGCTGCCTATGTTGGCAGGCTATGCAGTTAGAGTCTAACTGCATAGCCTGTCAACATAGGCTAACTGTTAGACTCAACTGCTCTCTGTCTTTATGTCACTGTTTAAGTGTTCAAACACTGTGGCTATATTAACTAATTTCCGTAGTTAAGCTGATGTATATAATATCTAGTGTTTTTTGTCATCTGTCTGTAATGTCGTGTTTCTTTACATGAACAAAATGGCTTTGAAAAGAGACCTTACGGAGGCTACGAAAAAAAGGTTCTCCAGCCTTATGGCAGGTGGTGCTAGTGATCTCGGGATGCTTCATGTGCCTACCTGTAGAATAAGAGATCTCCAGTTCAAATTTACAGTGCACAATTGAGGAGCAGTCGTCCATTTATTTCGTTTTACATTCGTTTTTTTCCGTTTTTTTTTTTTTTTCCTGTTTTTACATTTCGTTTTACATTGGAGGATTACATATCCAAATGCTTTTCAACTATGGATTTTTGGTCGAAGCAGGAGGTCATCAGTAAAGGAAGAGCAACTCCGGAGTTAAATGGTTTGATTCGGACAACGGGACTTGGGAGTATGTCTTTTCAAACGGAGTGGTACGCACGATCGAAAACAAGTTTTTGATTCCATGTGCTTTATTGAGTGTTTTTATGTGTGAAGACTGCTGATATGAGATTTTAATTAAAATAGTTCAAATGAAATAATGACTAGGCCACACTAGAGCGGCGTTCCCCAACCTTTTTTGTGACATGGTTAGGTGCCGGACAAATTTTACCGTGGGGGGTTGACGTCAGTGCCTCCCCA
This sequence comes from Syngnathus scovelli, assembly GCF_024217435.2. Classification (NCBI taxonomy): domain Eukaryota; kingdom Metazoa; phylum Chordata; class Actinopteri; order Syngnathiformes; family Syngnathidae; genus Syngnathus; species Syngnathus scovelli. The sequence goes on from NC_090848.1 coordinate 28,298,036, forward strand.
GTCATGAACCTCACCGCACTTCACTGGGGTGCATATATATCAGTGGTGGGCCGTCAGGGCCTGCAAGGCCTTCTCTGCTGGCCTAAAAATATCTGAATCACAGACTGATGTTAATTATATTTTGTCCATGAATACGTATTAATTTAATATGTATTCATGGAGAAAATGTATTTAAAATGTATTTAATACTTATTAAATATGGTCTGTCCGCTTTCTTTCATTGCGAGCCCCCTGGTTGCGCTGCTTCCAGACGTGTATTTTCATATTTAAGCATTTAACCAATCACATTTCAGCCACTATTTGTTGCCAGGGTCAAAGAAATCTGCGTGGAGGCCTTCACAATCAGTTCTGCGGGTCCTGTAGCTTAAAAGAAATGTCGATCAGACTGTCGCTTCAACCAATCAGATTTTGAGTTGGCGACTCCAAGGCCTTCAAGCAGGCATGCGGAGAGCATATTCACACGCTTTGATTGGATGGTCAGAGTGTACTAGCCAGAGCGAGCATATTGCATCTGTAGCGAGCTGCATGTTGATTTAATCACTGTTTTGTCAACCCAGCATGGCTGAAGGAGGAAAAGAAATGGATTTGGTTGCAGATTTACTATCAAAGACATTTTTAAGATGGACTTTTCAAGAAAAGTTGGACATTGTTAAGCAGGGTCGGGCAACCCCGAAGCTCACAAGCCTGTCACAACCCGGAAAAGGATTTGTCCGCCACTTTCAGCCCACTAGTTACGAGCGGTACTCCTGGCTCACAGACTCTGAGGAACGCTGCAAATTGTATTGCTGGGAGTGCTTATTTGCCACTGACCGACATGGTGTTTGGAGCCACGCTGGATTTGTAAATTTGACTTGCCTCACCAAGGCAGCAATGAGGCATCAAAGCACTGCCAGACATTTACAAGCAACGGTGCTTTCCAAAATTTTTGGGGAAACCAGAGTGGATCTATAGCTGAGCAAGCAAGTGCGCAGGGAAATGGAGCTCCACAATGAAAAGGTGAAGAAAAATAGGGAAATCTTAAAAAGACTGATAGACTGTCATTTTTTTGGGCAAGCAGGAACTTTCATTTCGGGGGCACGATAAAAGCGCTGGATCCAAAAACAGAGGAAACTATGTGGAGCTTCTTGTACATATTTGTGTGTTTGGCGGTGACCATCCCCGTGTCCACTGCTTCTGTTAAACGGACATTCTCAACCCTTAAGAGAATTAAAACTTATGCCAGAAATACGACAGGGCAGGCTCGACTTTCAGCATTAGCTTCGATGGCGAAAGAAAAGGACTTCTTGATGGAACTGAAACGTACGGATAATCTGCACAACAGAGTAATTGATATCTTGAGGAAAGAAATGAGGATGAATTTTGTGTACAAATGATCAGGATTTTTGGTGAGTAAAATGTTGCTATATTCCTAAATAATATTGCAGTTTTATCAGGTTATTTTTTATGCTTTTTTTTATTTGTGTTTCAGTTGTACCTGCAATAGAAGTGTTATAGCCATAAAATAGTTGTTGAGGGTTGGATTAATTCAGACGGAGCAATACGGAAGGCCGAGGTGTGAAATGCACGGCCCGCCACTGATGTGTGTGTGTGTGTGTGTGTGTGTGTGTGTGTGTGTGTGTGTGTGTGTGTGTGTGTGTGTGTGTGTGTGTGTGTGTGTGTGTGCGTGCATGTGTGTGTATACTATACGTACATAAACGGATATATATGGATGAAAACATATTTATAGTATGTACACTTGTACCTTTTTATAAAAAAGTTAATAATAAAAGTTGTTCTAAAAAACATATTTACAGTATGTTTTAAGAATTCTCCATGTCATTTATGTTATTCAGCTGCGCTTTGATTTGAGATAGGGTGATTTATTTTGAAGGCCGTTTTCTGGTGATAAAACGTCCTGCTTTACGTTCGTGTACATATATCGGTTACAGCGGTACAGGAGTCATTGACGATGTAAGTGGGTCTCCTAACAAGAGAAATGAACGATCACATGTGTCTAACCTTTAGGACAATGTAGTATTGCTCCAAATGTTCGTTTAAATTCCTTTAGAGGTCCGTTTTTGCGTGTTAGCACGATCGCGAATTAGCATCTTTCCGCTAACTCGTTAGCCTGCCCAGTACTTCTTGTTAACATGTTACACGCACACACGTATGTTTATATTTTCAAAATTTATACAACATTTTCTGTATGTTATTTATACTACTAATGTATTATTTACATGTTTGAAAAAATATTTAATGTTCTGATAATAAAATATGCACTTAAATGGTTTCATATACATGTATTGACACACAAATAAAATGTACAGATGAGAGAGTGACCGTACATTGCGGATTTCACTTATCGCGGGTGGTTATTGGAACGGTGTAGTTGCTCGGACGGCGACGCGCTACAGTTGCGCGTTCGGCGGTGCGCTGCAGTTGCGCGATCGGACAAAAATGCGTAAACCAAAAAATGCTTAAAAAATGAGTTTTTCTTGCTTGGAACGGATTACATTTTTCTCCATTATTTGTAATGGGAAAACATGATTCGGAATTCGAACGATTCACTTCTCGAACAGCCTTCTGGAACGGATTGTGGTCGAAAACCGAGGCTCCACTGTATACAATATATGCAATATATGTATATACAATATATATACAGTATACGTATATATATAGTATATAATGTGTGTGTGTGTATATAGTATATGTGTCTATATATACATATACATATATATTCAAGATTCAAGAGTTTTTATTCGCCATGTTTGAGCGTGCCAAATACTATATATATACTATATATATGTGTGTATATATTCAAGATTCAAGAGATTCAAGAGTTTTTTATTCGCCATGTTTGAGCGTGCCAAACAAGGAATTTGACTTCGGTAAATCACAGCCTCTGTTCAACATTTAGGTGACTAACAACAACACTCAGGACATGTGAAGAACGAAAGATATTCTCAAACACCCCCTGATCTTAAACTCCCAAGAGGGCAAGGAAAAACTCAAAACTCCAGCTAGGGGAAATGAGAAACCTTGAGAAGAGACCACAGATGGGAGGGTCCCTCTTCTAGGATGACCAGGCTGCAATGGATGCAGAGAGGACACATAGTACAAACAGTGTAGACAAAAAAGGTGTGGCAAGCGGGATGTTATTGCACAGTAATGACTCTGAGACTCTAAGAGTGGTGTGAGTTCATCAGAGCGACAGCCTGGGGGAAGAAGCTGTCTCTGTGTCTGCTGGTTTTAGTGTACAGAGCTCTATAACGGCGTCCGGAGGGGAGTAGTTCAAACAGGCTGCAACCTGGGTGCGAAGGGTCTGTTGAGATGTTACTTGCACGTTTCCTGGTCCTGGACAGGTACAAGTCTTGGATAGATGGGAGGTTGATTCCAATTATCTTTTCTGCAGTCCTTATTGTCCGTTGCAGTCTGTGCTTGTCTTGTTTGGAGGCCGATCCAAACCAGACAGTGATGGAGGTGCAGAAGACAGACTGGATGATGGCAGTGTAGAAGGTCTTCAGCAGCTCCCGTGGCAGGTTGAACTTCTTGAGCTGTCTCAGGAAGTACAGCCTCTGCTGGGCCTTCTTCCGGACAGAGTCTATGTGGCCGGTCCATTTCAGGTCCCGAGAGATTGTGGTTCCCAGGAACTTGAAGGTGTCTGATGAGAGAATAGTATTACTGCGGATAGTGAGGGGTGAAAGTGGTGAAGGGCCTCGCCTGAAGTCCACTGTCATCTCCACGGTCTTGAGCGGGTTCAGGTCCAGGTGGTTTTGGCTGCACCAGTGGACCAGCCGCTCCACCTCCTGTCTGTACACAGTCTCATCACCGTTCTGGATCAGTCCGATGAGAGTGGTGTCGTCTGCATACTTCAGGAGCTTCACGGAAGAGTCACTTGCGGAGAAATCGTTGGTGTAGAGGGAGAAGAGCAGTGGGGAGAGGACGCATCCCTGAGGGGCTCCAGTGTTGGTGGTCAGGGTGTCAGATGTGATGCTCCCCAGCCTCACACGCTGTGTCCTGTTGGTCAGGAAGCTGGTGATCCACTGACAGGTGGAGGCAGGCACCGCAAGCTGGATCAAGTTCAAGTTCAAGTTCAAGTTTACTTTATTGTCAAAGATCTCTGTAACAGGGTTACCACAGAAGTTTGAAATTGCGTTTTACCAGTCTCCAATGTGCAGATTAACTAAAAACATGCTGATAAACATGTGCAGTACTATACAATAAAATACTCTCTCTCACATTCACACGCACGCACACACACACACACGGTGTGTAATAAGAGTATTGACAATACAGACCCACACACACACACATACATACACAGCAGCAGAAGTGGATGAGCTTCTGTTGGAGGATGTCAGGAGCGATGGTGTTGAACGCCGAGCTGAAGTCCACAAACAGGATCCTGGCGTACTTTCCTGGGGTGTCCAGGTGTTGCAGGATGTAGTGCAGTCCCATGTTGACCGCATCATCCACCGACCTGTTTGCCCGGTAGGCAAACTGGAGGGGGTCCAGCAGGGGGCCCGTGACATCCTTCAGGTGGTTCAGTACTAACCTCTCGAAAGATTTCATGACCACAGATGTCAGTGCAACAGGTCTATAGTCATTCATACCTGTGATGGCGGGCTTCTTGGCCACTGGAACGATGGTGGAGCTCTTGAAGCACGAGGGCACCTCACACAGCTCCAGGGAACGGTTGAAGATCCGTGCAAAGGTGGGCGCCAGCTGCTCAGCGCAGACTTTCAAGCAGGAAGGTGACACGCCGTCTGGGCCCGGTGCCTTCCTGATCTTTTGTCTCCGGAACATCTGGCGCACTTCCTGCTCGCGAATCTGGAGTGCGGGCGCGGCCTCTGCAAGAGAGTCGGTGACCACGGTGATGGAGGTGTGGACAGAGCAGTTGTGGGGGGAGGTGAGTATGTGGATTGTGTGGATTGTGCTGCAGGAGGTCCCGTTGTGTGGGAGGACCGATCAAACCTGCAGTAGAACCTGTTTAGCTGGTCAGCGAGCCTTGGGCTCTCCACAGGACGGGGGGTTCGTTTCTTGAAGCCCGTGATGCTCTGCAGGCCTTTCCACACTGTTGAGGGATCAGGATTGGTAGAGAGGTGTCTCTCCAGGCTCTCCCCGTAACACCTCCTGGCTTTCTTGACCTCTCGGTTCAGTGTGTTTCTGGTCTGCTTGAACAGGTCCCGGTCGCCGCTCCTGTAGGCCTCCTCCTTGACTTTGCGCAGCCTCCTAAGGTTCGGTGTAAACCAAGGTTTGTCGTTGTTGTACGTGCAGAAGGTCTTAGTCTGCACACACAGATCCTCACAAAAACTGATGTATGATGTGACAATGTCAGTGAGTTCATGCAAGTCTGAATTTGCAGCTTCAAAAACACTCCAATCGGTGCAGTCAAAGCAGGCTTGGAGGTCCTGCCTTGACTCCACTGTCCACTTCCTGACAGTCCTCACCACAGGCTTAGAAGTTTTTAGTTTCTGTCTGTAGGCAGGGATCAGATGAACTAGACAGTGGTCCGAGAGTCCTAAAGTTGCACGAGCCACAGAGTGGTATGCATCCTTAATTACGGTGTAGCAGTGGTCCAGTGTCTGTGCCCCTCTGGTGGGACACGTTATGTGCTGTCTGTATCTGGGGAGTTCGTGTGCGAGGTTCGCCCTGTTAAGATCACCCAGAACAATGATTAGTGAATTTGGTAGAAGTTTCTCCATGTCTGTCACCTGGTCAGCCAGCATCTGCGTGGCTTCACTCGCACGTGCGTGTGGTGGGATGTAAACAGCCGCCATGACGATCGAGGAGAACTCCCGTGGTGAATAGAACGGCCGGCAGTTTATGAAAAGTGTTTCTAGGAGAGGGCTGCAAAACTCTTTCAACACCATGACATCGGTACACCAACGTTCATTAATGTAGAAACAGAGACCACCTCCCTTTGATTTTCCGGAGAGCTCCGCGCTGCGATCTGCATGCGTTAGCCGAAACCCAGCTAACTCCATGGCGTGGTGGGGGGTTCGTTCGCTAAGCCACGTCTCAACAAAACACAGCGCGGCGGATCTGCTGAAGTCCGTGTTCCTTGAAGTGAGGAGCAGCAGTTCGTCCATCTTGTTCGCCAGGGAGCGGACATTCGCCAGATGAATTGACGGTAGGGCAGAACGGAACCCTCTCTGCCTCAGCTTTACGAGGGCTCCCGCTCGTTTTCCGCGTCGCCGCCGTCGCGCTAGCTTGTATAGCACCGCCGCTCCGGCTAAAATCTCCGACAAACAGTCTGAGTCAGAGAGAACAGGAGAGAAAATACCAGAAGAAGACTGACGGATGTTTAACAGTGCTTCTCTAGTAAAAGTGATCCGGGATGGACAGCAGAAGACACAGAAAACACACAAAATAAGACAAAGAAACAGAGAGCGACTCACCGTGGCAGCCATCCGCGACGCCATCAGATGACGTTTTATATATATATATATATATATACTATATATGTGTATATTTTATATATATATATATATACTATGTGTGTGTGTTCAAAGTTCCTTTCAACAAGAAAAAGCTCTAAAACTGTTGCCGAACATTTTGCAAACATTTGTGACCTTGATCGAAAGCTGACGAGAACGCAACATTCTTTGCCTTCAAAAACACTCGCAAATGCAGCTAAGTGGGATAGCGGCTTCAGATCTATCACTGTTAAATCAACCTTTCTATCAATCAACTATCTATTCCATGTCATGGTGTTTATGCATGTATGTGATGTGCACTCGTCAGCCTGTGATTGTGAGTCATTGTTCATGGATGGGACGTGTGAGGACATGACAGGACGTTGCTTCTGCAAAGAAAACTACGCTGGCGACAACTGCAAACAATGTGCTGACGGCTTTGTCAACTTCCCAGAATGTTACCGTAAGTCTGCCCTTGTGATGTAACAACGGATGCCATCAGTTGCTCATGTCTTTCTGTCTTTCTATCTCTATTTTTCTCTCAAACAGCTTTCCCCACCTATCCTAGTAACAACAACGGTGAGGCCAAACCAGCCGGAGAGATCATTAGTAAGTATTGTATTCATAAATAATATACCAACAAAGCATATATGTGCATGTCCTCAACCTGTGAAGTGGGATGGATTATCTGGTTAAAGCAGAAACGCTTACTAATACAAATTTTGACATATTTACGAACTGTATTTAAGGGCAATGGCCTTTTGTGTCTGTAGAAAAGGTTTTACCGTAATTTTCGGACTATAAATTGCGTTTTTTTCCATAATTGGAGTGGGGGTGCGACTTATAATAAAAGCTCTAAAATTTTCAAAAAATTTTCCTCCCCCAAAAAAAGTGAAACCGTGATAAACGAACCGCAATGGAGCAAGGGATTACAGTAATTTGAATTTCAAGTGACGTCAGCAGCGCGACGTGGCGCGCCGGTTGTTTACATAAAGGACAAAGATTGATCACGGGATGACGAAGGGCCTCACGTACTACCGGCATCATTAGCGGCTTTGTTTCTAAGTGACACAGAGGACGAAGAGTTTGAAGGATTTAAGGATTTGGAGTAACACAGAAGGTTTGAAAAACTATTATGGCTTTTACGCACGCCCGGTCCTACTCTACTGAGCTCTCTTTCACCTCCGTGGATCGTAGTCGGGGGCCGGCGCTCGGCCGTGTGGCTGTCCGGGGACGGTGCATGGGGCTCGGACATGGCTTTTATGCACGCCCGGTCCTACTCCACGAAACTCTTTCACCTCCGTGGATGGAAGTCGTGGGCCGGCGCTCGGCCGGGTGGCTGTCCAGGGACGGTGGATGGGGCTCGGATATGGCTTTTACGGACGCCCGGTCCTATTCTATGGAGCTCTCTTCCACATCGGTGGCTGGAAGTCCACGCCGCCACACGCTTGGAAGTTTGTTTTGTTAAATAAATAGCCGTTTACCAAACCCAAGTCTTTCCTTGTACTTTGTTAACGCTACAATATAGTTATATAATATACTAGATCTGTGGAATAACGACGAGGCTGACGTCAGGGCGCACGCGCGGCGTTGTTGACAAAGGAATTTGATCGATGGATTTAATGATTTAAAGTGCACAGATGGTTTGATAATATTATTGCTTATATAATAGTTATTTGAAATCTAATTTATATATCATTATATGGGCCTGTGGAATATTTTGAACTGCAAGCTCCGTCAGCCGCGCGCACCCATTGTTGACAAAGAACGATCGATGGATTTAATGAATGGAGTGACACAGATGGTTTTATAAACATGTTATTTATGTAATAGTTGTCTTTAATAACTCTATATGTTACGTCTGGCCCGTTCTCAGGTCTTTCTTTGTGTTTGTCACGTTAGCATACCTATCGTTTAGCCTGTTGTTGCTATCGTTTAGCCTGTTGTTGCTCGTTCATGTCTGTTCTTGGTGTTGGATTTTGTCGAATAAATTGCCCCCCAAAATGCGATATATACTCCGGAGCGACTTATATATGTTTTTTTTTTTTTTTCACTTTTTTGGGCATTTTATGGCTGATGCGACTTATACTCCGGAGCGACTTATAGTCCGAAAATCACGGTATAGTATATTTGAGTCTCGCTTCGCTAACAAATTTCGCCACACCCAGATGTGTGTGTGACAATCATTGGGACTTTAACTTTAACTTTAACAATAGATGGGAGCAAAAACAAAATTGTTCGATCGTGTTCATTTTCCGATCGAATTGCCGTTTGTTAGTTTTTTTTCAAACTCGCTGATTGACACAAAAAAACCCTGATCATGTAAACCACAGGTGTCAAACTCAAGGCCCGGGTGCCAGGTACGGCCCGCCACATCATTTTATGTGGCCCGCGAAGACAAATTGTGCATCAAATTCGTGTCATTACTAGAATTGCAAATTGTCTTCACTTTTAATAATATATTTTTTTAAATATTTGACCAGTTTTTACTATTATATATAGAAACTATTAATATAAGATGCTCCACTGTCCATGTCCCAAAAGAACCAAGTAGCAGCAAGGAGGTTCATAGCCAAAAAAGCCAGCCAGCCATCGTACACACTCATGTCGCATAACTCATTATGAATAGGGTGCGAACGAAAACAAATTGCCATGGCTCATAGCTTTCAAAAATTCCCCCATCAAACTTGAAATAGCATATTGAGCTAAGCTGAAAGTTTATTATCAAGGGTGTGTGATATACTAATTAGACAACAAATGCTATAACATATTTACATTTAGTTTATTAGTGTAATACCTAGTAATGCGCTAGCGCTAGCTGATCTTATTTACTGTTATTTGTATTAATATTGCTATATACATCATTTACATGTCATACCAATTATTTTACAGCCAGGTTTGTCAACTTTCATGTATGGCACTCACACATTCCTGCATAAAAGTTAGGATGCACACTTAGCTTCCATGAAAGGTTAACTGTACTGTTAATTGAAATGTATATGCTCTCTTGTACATATGGCACTTTAATCTACCGTATTTTCTGGACTATAAATCGCTCTGGAGTATAAGTGGCACCAGCCATAAAATGCATATTAAAGAAAAAAAACACATACGTATAAGTCGCAGCGGAGTACAAGTCGCATTTTTGGGAGAACTTTATTTGACAAAATCCAACACCAGAAACAGACATGAACAGGATACAACAGGCTAAGTATACAGTATACAGTATGCTAACGTTACATAAACACAAACGAGGAGCTGAGAATGTGCCTGGCGTAACATTAACAGTTATTCAAATAACTATAACATAAATAACACGTTTATCAAACCATCCGTGTCACTTCAAATCATTAAATCCATCAAAATCTTCGTCCTTTGTGCAAACGATGCCGCTTCTGACCCCGGAAGTGCATGCAGTGCCGACGTCGGACTCGTCGTCAGTTGCAGTTCAAATTATTCCACAGGGCTACGTATATAACTATATATAAACTATATATCAAATAACTTTAATGTTAGAGATTTGCTCACTCCAACTTATTTTGCAAGAACCACACAGAGAAAAGGCAAGTTCTTTTAGACACCTGCAGGTGGAGAGATCACTCGCTACAGGAATGAAATCTGAAAAGTCTCCTTCCTGCAAGGGCATATTTATTAGGAGGAACAGAGTGGGGGTATGGGTAGGCTGGCTAAAGCCCTTGCCCTCTAGTCTAAACATGTCAGGGGATGTTTTATGACCTTGTGATAAGGGGGACAAGGTAAGGTATTTATTACCTGTTGCACTCCAACATAATCCTACGATAAAGATAACCTGGAAAACCCTAACATTTAACATAAATAACAATTTTATCAAACCATCCGTGTCACTCCAAATCATTAAATCCATTGAAATTTTCGTCCTCTGTGTCACTTAAAAAAAAGAAAAAAACACCGCTGCTGACTCCGGAAGTACATGCGCCGCTGACGTCAGACTCGTCGTTAGTTGCGGCTCCAATTATTCCACAGATCTATATAACTATATTGTAGCGTTACCAACGTACCAGGAAAGTTTGGTAACCAGCTCTTTATTTCACAAAACAAGAGTTCAACATACGAGCCAACATACAGTAGCCTCACACAGTAGCCTCACTCCAACAAAGCGCCCCGGATCTCTCTTCCTGTCTCCTCCCACCTGCTGCCTTCCTCGTCTCCCTAGGCAATCAGAAACAACTGAACTCTAACAATATACAAGTTGTTACACTAAATAAACGATTTACCAAATAAGTATAACATAAATAACAAGTTTATCCAACCATCCGTGTCACTCCAAATCATTAAAGCCATCGAAATCTTCGTCCTCTGTGTCAATATCTGTCCTCTGTGTTATAAACTACTCCTGACTCCGGAAGTCAGTCAATGGATTCAGACTCATTGTTAGTTGCGGTTCCAATTATTTCACCGGCCTAGTGCGACCTCATGCGGTTTAAAGTGGAAATAACTTGTGAAGCGCCCAATATGTGACCCTGTCGTGCAACCCAGGAGTTTGACCTGAAAGTCAAGTCAAAAACTTTGTGTGGGGTTAATTTATATGATCAATTATTATTCCACAAACACGAGATTAACCCAGGAGTTTGACCTGAAAGTCAAGTCAAAACCTTTGTGTGGGGTGGATTTATCTGATCATTTATTATGCCACAAACATGAAATGAATCAGAAGACAATGTTTTGTCTATCAGAACACATTTTGAAAAGAAAATCTTCAACTTGACGTCTGCTTTAATGTATTGTTTTTCTATTATTAGTGTCACTTTTACACTTTTAAGTCAAAAGCTGGACTTGATATTTTTAATTCCCGATAGCTCTACTTCTCCTTGGGGAACGAACAGGGATAATTTTGACACCTCTTGTATGGTGCATCTTTTGTGTTCCCCTTGGACTGTTGGTCTCCTGTGTTACCGCTTATGTTTCACTGTATTATGTTCTGTGTTATTAAATTGTTACTTACTCTATCACAGTATGCTGTCACATTCCGTGTACTCCAACCAATGTTTTCATAATGTTCTATATCAGGGGTCCCCAACCCCCGGTCCATGGACCGGTACCGGGCCGCCAATCCGCACAGTAAAAGAACAACACATTTTTTATTTATCGACGATCAATTCATTCTGGTCAAGACGCTCACCCTGGTCACGTGATATGTTTTATGAGTCGAGCCCGCAAAAATGAGTAAGAATTTATTTTGAAAAATAAATAAATACAGAAAAAAGTCGCTGTGTCCCTTGACACAAGACGCTTGTCTTGGTCACGTGACATGTCACCCCAAGTCGAGCCCGCGAGGCAAGCAAAAAATGAGCAAGAAACAGAGAAATTTGGAAAGCTTCTTCGGAAGGGGAAAAAAGCCCAATGAGGAGACTGAAGAAGAGGCTACCACTTCTAAGAAAAGGAAAGCTGCATTTAAAAGAACATTTCTGGAGTCGTACTTAAAATATGGATTTATCGCCACAGGTGACTCTGAGGCGCCAAGCGCACTCGGCATATGTGGCGACAGGCTAGCTAACGAGGCAATGAAGCCTTCAAAACTGCTTCGGCACATGGAGACCAAGCATCCTGCATTAACAGACAAACCTTAACCACTTCAGGTGTCATTGTTTCCGATTACGCCTAGATGAGGCCGGCTCGTTTCTGAGAAACGATCTCAGTGCTCCCTCTAATTCAACGTAATGGTGAGTTTTATTTTTATGTCGTTTATGCTTGTTTTTATGCCAGTCATATAATTTTATTTCATCGTATTTATATATTTATTATACATGTATTATTTATATTTATTATTTATTTATATAAAGGCCGGTCCGCAAAAATATTTCTGACGTGTAACCGGTCCGTGGCGCAAAAAAGGTTGGGGACCACTGTTCTATATCACGTTATGTCTTCTCCTTCACATGTCCTTTGTTAGGAGTTCTATGCTTTGTCACGTTTGGTTACATGTTCAGTTGGAGATCATAATATTGGTTATCACTGTTCTATCTCTGTTCTTTTTTGTATGCACTATGTCACGTCTGTCCTATTTATCATAAGGTCTTTGGCTGGATTCACACTGCCATTTGCTGTACTGTATTTAATTTTATTTTTTGAGACTGTGTGAATGGCTCCATTTTTTTTTTTTTTTTTTTTTTTTTTTTATTTACCAACTGGGTCACTTTCATATCTGCTCATAGATCGGGCACATATCAGATTTATTTGCAAAGCGACTGCAGTCTGAATGGCTAGGACACATATATCTGACCTTGATGTCATCCAAATTCCAAAATGCGCTCCATTTGGACAGGATAAAATTGAGGGGAGTTGGGAGATCGAATCTGCATAGGTGTTTTGAATAACAGTATTATGGACATTTATAGCAATAGTCGTACTTAAGACGGTTCATTTATTATGCGCAGCAATGACGTAATGTCATCTTCCATACACATCTCCAGAGAGCAACTCATTTCCCAAAAATATTTATACGTCCTCTCACATCGCTTTTTTGTACATATGAGATGATAAAGAGATGAACTGATACATGCTGAACAAAATTTACTTAGGTAAAAACTACGCCATGAGTGACGTCTCTTCCTCTGCCCATGTAAGTCAGGACACTTTTGCTTCACACCCCAGACAAACTGTGGGTGCAATTAGTATGTACTGTTAATGCTTCAACTCAAAGGAAACATTTTCTGTGTTCCGTCACTTCCCGATTATTTTTTCCGCAGTCCTGATTGTCCGTTGCAGTCTGCGCTTGTCTTGTTTGGTGGCCGATCCAAACCAGACAGTGATGGAGGTGCAGAGGATAGACTGGATGACGGCAGTGTAGAAGGTCTTCAGCAGCTCCTGTGGCAGGTTGAACTTCCTGAGCTGTCTCAGAAAGTACAGCCTCTGCTGGGCCTTCTTCCGGACAGAATCTATGTGACCGGTCCATTTCAGGTCCCGAGAGATTGTGGATCCCAGGAACTTGAAGGTGTCTGTGGAGGGAATAGCATTACTGAGAATAGTGAGGGGTGGAAGTGGTGAAGGGTCTCGCCTGAAGTCCACTGATATCTCCACGGTCTTGAGCGGGTTTAGCTTCAGGTGGTCTTGGCTGCACCAGTGGACCAGCCGCTCCACCACCTGTTCGAACTACTCCCCTCCGGACGGCGTTACAGAGTGCTGTACACCAAAACAAGCAGACACAGACAGAGCTTCTTTCCGCAGGCTGTCACTCTGATGAACTCACACCACTCATAGAGTCTCAGAGACATCACTGGGCAATAATATCCTGTTCTTGCCACTTAACGACGGTCCATTGGGTGCCGTTGAACTGGACTGCCCTTACGCCTGTCTATGGACCCCGTGGAGGCTATTTTGTGTGTTTTGGGGTGTTCTCTGATATTGAGGGGTGCTGGTTGGCCGCTGTTACTTTTTTTCCTTTGTCTTTTTCCTTTGCTCTGCTGGCTTTCATCTTTCGCACTTTCTGGTTTTCTTTGTGGCGCCATTGTGTGACAGCCTTATGAGAGCCTATTGAGTTGCGCTCATGCCATCTGTGTGTCTTTTATATACCCGCTCTGTGGTATGGATACTGCTGGGGCCTGAATTTCCCCACCCCCGGGATCAATAAATGTTCAATCAATCAATCAATCAATCAATCAATCAATCAATCAATCAATCAATCAATCAATCAATCAATCAATCAATCAATCAATTAAATGTTAGTCACCTGAATGCTGTTAGTCACTTAAATATTGGACAGAGGCTGAGATCAACCAGAGTCAAATTCCTTGTTTGGCATGCACAAACCTGGTCAATAAAGCTGATTCTGATTCTGATTGCTAACATATCTTGTATTTGGAGTTTCAAAAAAACCTTCTGTTTTGTGCCCAGACTGTGAGTGTAGTGCGGCCGGCACTATTGACAACTCGTGCAGACCCGATCCACAAAGCAGAATATGCTTGTGCAAGCCTGGCTTCACTGGCGACCACTGTGACATATGTGCGCCAGGCTTCCATGGACTCAACTGCCAAGGTGAGAATCTCATTGACTCCAAGATCCTGCTTTGGCTCCCACTTTAATGTAGTCATGCTCTCATTAGAAGAATGCACTGCAGCAGCACCACCCATTGGTAGCACTCCCACAAGCCCCCCCCCACACTCATGCACAGGCACACACACACACACACACACACACACACACACACACACACACACACACACACACACACACACACACACGCACAAATTTAACATGGACATATGCCAATGCCCACATCCTCTCATTCGTACATCTAGTGTAAAGGGGTAATGCTATACAGGCAGTGTCAGTGAGAGCAGGGTACTTAAGGCGCTATTACACCTCCATTACCTTTACTCTCATGTGCAATCAGGGAGAGGTGATGGCCCACGCTCTGGCAACATTCTTTCCTCTGCTGACAAAACTATGGACACAAGCCTTGGGCCTGCCGCTCCTCCACAATCATAAGGCAGGGTAGAGGAGAGGATTTCATCAGACGTGTGTGTCAAATACAGAATGACGATAGCGCAGCTAAGAGAGAGAGGCCTAACTGCACCGGTGATGAATGGAATGATGGATACGACAAGTTTCACGCGACTGCGAATTCCCTTAATGAAACATATGAAAAGAAAACAGATTCCCTCCCATCCTTGCTCGCCCCCTCCCTCTCTCTTTCTCTTACTCTCTCAACTGGCCATAGATAGTTTTGCCCCCCCCAGCCATGCTCCACTGGGACCCCTTCTCTGTGTCGTTAATCAGAGCTCCTCTACTCTCAGCTTCTTTCTCTTTTTCTTTTTCCAGCCAACACACACACGCACACACGCATACACACACACACACACACGCACACACACACACACACACACACACACACACACACACGCGTACACACACGTACACACACATTCAAACATACGTAAATATTGACAAAAATGCAATAGGTGTCTCTTGATTTGCTGGTTTATATATCCTACCACCCAGGAGATACACACACCTGTGTAAACATTTTCTCGAAACATTGTCATTCACATAGTTCACACCATTTTACTGCTTCCGTGTGTGTTTGTGTGTGTGTTTGTGTGTGTGCGTGTGTGTGTGGGTGCGCGTGCATGTCCGCGTATATGCACGCATGTCCGCGTGTATGCGCAGCCTGTCAGTGTTCAGGTCCGGGTTGCCTGGATGGTTCCTGTGACACACTAACGGGTCACGGTGTCTGTCACAGTGGTTTCCATGGTTACCATTGTGACCAGTGTGCATCAGGCTACTTCATCTACCCGCTCTGTCAGTGTGAGTGACAAACTAACTACCGTAATTTTCAGACTAAAAGTCGCTCCGGAATATAGGTCGCATTAGCCATAAAATGCACAATAACGTGAGAAAAAACATATATAAGTCGTTCCGGGCGTACAAGTCGCATTTTGGGGGAAATTTATTCGACAAAATCCAACACCAAGAACAGACATGAACGAGCAACAACAGGCTAAACGATAGGTATGCTAACGTGACAAACACAAACGAAGAGCTGAGAACGGGCCTGACGTAACGTTCAGAGTTATTCAAATAACTATTACATAAATAACACGTTTATAAAACCATCTGTGTCACTCCAATTCATTAAATCCATTGATCGTCCTTTATGGAAACGATGCCGCATATGCGCCGCGCCGCTGACGTCTAAATATTCTAAATATTCCACAGACCCATATGACGATATATAAAGTATATATTAAATAACTATCATATAAACAACAATATTATCAAACCATCTGTGTCACTCCAAATCATTAAATCCATCGATCAAATTCCTAGTCCTTTGTCAACAGCGCCGCGGGTGCGCCCTGACGTCAGCCTCGTCGTTATTCCACAGATCGAGTATATAACTATATTATAGCGTTAACAAAGTACAAGGAAAGACGTGGGTTTGGTAAACGTCTCTTTATTTAACAAAACTAGAGTTCAGCGAGCCAATAAGTACTGAACTTTAACGATAAAAACATATACAAGTTGCTATACGAAATAAAATATATCAAATAACTATAGCATAAATAGTTCACCACCACACGGCCGCAAGCACCGGCGTCGACTTCCAGGTGTGTGGCGGCGTGGACTTCCATCCCCGGAGGTGGCACTTCCATCCCCGGAGGTGGCACTTCCAGCCACGGAGGTGGAAGAGAGCTCCATAGAATAGGACCGGGCATGCGTAAAAGCCATGTCCAAGCCCCATCCACCGTCCCTGGACAGCCACTCGGCCGAGCGCCGGCCCCCGACTTCAATCCACAGAGGTGAAAGAAAGCTCCGTAGAGTAGGACCGGCCGTGCATAAAAGCCATAATAGTTTTTCAAACCTTCTGTGTCACTCCAAATCATTAAATCCTTCAAATGTTCTCCGTGTCACTTACTAACAAAGCCGCTAATACGTGGGGCCCTTCGTCAGCCCGTGATCGAATCTTTGTCCTTTATGTAAACAACCACCGCGCCACTGACGTCACTTGAAATTCAAATTACAGTAATCCCTTGCTACATCGCAGTTCGTTTATCGCAGTTCAACTTTTTTTTTTTTTTTTTTTTGAATTTTGAAAATTTGTGAAAAAATTCACATATAAGTCGCTCCTCAGTATAAGTTGCCCCCCTACCCAAACTATGAAAAAAAACGCGATTTATAGTCCGAAAATACGGTAATGTTGTGTTGATGACGTCAAATCTTACAATAGAATCAAATGTGAAAACTTCATGTTGTGTTCTGTTGTCTTTTGGTATCCACAGTGTGTGGTTGCAGTTCTGTGGGCTCTTTGCCTGAAATCTGCGACCAATCTGGTCGCTGTCTGTGCAAAGCAGAATTTGAGGGTCCTCGGTGTGAACGGTGCCGACCTGGATTCTACTCTTACCCCAGTTGTCAAGGTTATATGTCAACATACACAAATGCAATCACATCTGGATGATGGGCTTAGACCTAGAATGTAGACCTCAGATATCCTGGGACTTTGAGCTTAAATATGGTCATGGGTAAAGGACTCAGACTTTGGACAAAGCTTCAACCTCGAATATAGTATTTGGACATTGATGTAGTACTCAGAACATAGACCAGTCACCAAGGACTTGAGGAAAATTTGGACATGGATTTAGGACGGGACAAGCAAATAAACTGGATTATTATATAGTACTACTATATGGACATAGGACATATAAGATTTGGTTACCTTATTGGTCCCCAAATTAGTTTCAGAGACAGGAAAGAAGCTACGACACATTAAAGAAGTCCAGCGAAATCAACAGATAGCACATACGTTCATTAGGTTAAAAAATGAACAGACACAGACAGCACTGGATTTTGCCACTGCTACACTACCACAAATACACGTCCATAAGATCCTCCAACATCATAAGATCCTCCAACATACCAAAATAATATCCACACAACCATTCTCATCAACTCACCTCATCCCACTTCACCATGCCAATATACCAAGATATCTCATCATATGGAGCTGAGACATGAACCCAAGACTTGGACCTAAGAGATGAAACCAAGTCATTGACCTAGGATGTAAAGCATGGACCATCATGGACAAAGGAATCCAGACCTAGGACAAGGGTGTCAAAAACCCTTTTGTCAATTGCCACTTTACTGCATGTATCAGTTGTGTCCCTCGTCATTATCAGGCTCCATTAGAGCTTGGTGATGAGCGGATCATTTGAATCAGGTGTGATGGATGAGCCAGACATGTAAAACAGCTAGTACAGTGACCCTCGAGTACTGTAGCTAAACATTCCTGACCTAGGACATGCACAGATGTCTAGAACTAGAACCTACACACATGCCCTGCAACAATGATGCCTGGATGTCCACAGCTTGTTGTTGAGGTTTCAAAGCGTTCAATCGTTATTGCAAGTGTTCAAGTGTTCAATCGTTATTGCAGTGTGCATGTGCGACCCTCGCACGTCATACAATACCAGCTGCACGGCGTCAGGTCAGTGCCACTGCCGACCTAACTTCAGCGGCGCCTCATGTGACCAATGTGCGCCCGGTTACTACGGCTACCCCAGGTGCACACGTGAGTAGTCGATGATGTTTTTCCTTCTTTTTTTTGTAAATGGATGACTTCTACGTGTCTGTCTGTGTGTGCGTGTTTTGCAGCATGCCTGTGTTCCACAGAAGGTTCTCGCTATAGCAGCTGTGATGAGGTGACTGGTCAGTGTGCTTGTCTGCACAATGTTCATGGCCGGCACTGTGACAGCTGTGCTCACGACACCTATGGCTTCCCAAACTGTCAAGGTGAACACACGCACGTGTGCGCGCACACACACACACGCATAAACAAACACACGGAAGCAGACAGATGACCAGATGAATGAAATAAAAGCAGATGAATGAAATAAATGCAGCAATGGGTTTTCTAATATATAAGTAACTGAAACTAAAGAGTAGAATAGAATAGTCATAGTACCTTATTGTGCTCCACCATGTTGAAAATTTGACAGACAGCATACATAAAAACAGGTAAGATCAGGGCCAGTCCAGGTCATTTGGGGGACACTGCAGAAGATAAGGACCATAAGGTGCTTCGAGTTAAAAGGCGCAGACTCAATTTTGGGGATTTTCTGTATTTAATCCGCACATAGGAGTCACCGCGTTATAGGGCGCTTGCATTCCATGATTTACGGTAAAAAAAATAAATAAAAAATCTGACAGGAGCAAGGCAGTCAGTTGCGTTGTACAAACCGGATTCGGTTGAAGTTGGGAAATTGTGTAAAATGTAAATAAAAACAAAATACAATGATTTGAAAATCCTTTTCAACCTATATTCAATTGAATACACTACAAAGACAACATATTTAATGCTAAAAACTAATAAACTTTATTTTATTTTTCAAATAATAATTAACTTAGAATGTAATGGCTGAAACACGTGCAGTAGAAGTTGGGAAAGGGCATGTTTACCATTTTGTTACATCACCTTTCCTTTTAATAACACGCAAACGTTTTGGAAGAGAGGAGAGTAATTCTCTTAGCTTCTCATGCGGAATTCTTTCCCATTCTTGCTTGATGAACCGCTTCAGTTGTTCAACAGTCTTCCCTGTCGTATTTTACGCTTCATAATGCACCACACATTTTCAATGGGAGACAGGTCTGGACTGCAAGCGGGCCAGGGGAGAACCTGGACTCTTTTACTTCAAAGCCGCGCTGTTGTAACACGTGCAGAATGTGGCTTGGCATTATCTTGCTGAAATAAGCAGCGGCGTCCATGAAAAAGACGTCGCTTGGATGGCAGCATATGTTGCTCCAAAATCTGTATGTACTTTTCAGCATTTATGTTGCCTTCACAGAAATGTAAGTCATCCATAACATGGGAACTAATGCACCCCATACCATCACAGATGATGGCTTTTGAACTTTGCATTGATAACAGTCCGGATGGTCCGCTTCGTCTTTGGTCCGGAGGACACGACGTCCAGTGTTTCCAAAAACAATTTGAAAAGTGGACTCATCAGACCACAAAACACTTTTCCATTGTGCATCAGTCCATTGTATATGAGGTTGGGCCCAGAGAACCCGGCGGTGTTTCTGGATGTTGTTCATAAACGGCTTTTGCTTTGCATGGTAGAGTTTTAGGGTGTTTTCACACTTGGTCCCTTTCAGACCTCGAAGCGAACTCAGATCGATGACTCAGCATTTTTTGCGCATATGTGAACGCGCCAACCGTACTCAGACCCCTTTAAAACGAACCGTACTGAGACCACCTCAGGAGGTGGTCTCAGTACGGTTCGCTAAAAAGTCAACGGTACGGTTCACCTAATCTGTGCATTGTGAACACAAAGCCCACTGGGTTCACTTCGCCTTTTTGCACTGTATTGTAACCTCCTTGGCTTGCCGTAGATTGGTCACGTGACTGCAGGCGCAAAAACAAAACTGTAGAGAACAGAGAATCCAAAGTATGGCAGCAGCAAGTCGTGGTCGTGACCGTGGTTCTAATAGTAAATGTAGAGAAGCATGTGCCGTTCAAAATTCTGCCACGGCACCTGGACGCGGCATAGTTTGGGGAGAAGACGAAACGGAATGTCTTTACGAAATTTGGAAGTCATCGATCTGAGTTCACTTCGAGGGCTGAAAGGGACCAAGTGTGAAAACACCCTTAACCCGCACTTACTGATGTAGTGACGAACTGTATTTACTGACTGGTTTTCTGAAGTTTTCCTGAGCCTATTTAGTGATATCCTTTACACACTCATGTCAGTTTTTAAGGCAGCGCCGTCTGAGGGATCGAAGGTCACGGTCATTCAGTCTTGGTTTCCGGCCGTGGTGCTTACGTGCAGTGATTTCACCAGATTCTCTGAACCTTTTGATATTATGGACCGTGGATGTTGAAATCCCTAAATTCCTTGCAATTTTGCTTTGAGAAATGTTGTTCTTAAACTGTTCAACTATTTTCTCACGCAAAGTGGTGAATCTCGCCCCATCCTTGCTTGTGAACGACTGAGCATGTTTGGGGAGGCTCCTTTTATACACATGGTACCCACCTGTTCCCAATTAGCCCGATCACATGTGGAATGTTCCAAATAGGTGTTTGATGTTGTTTGCTTTTCTCATCTTTCTCAGTATTTTTTGCCACCTTTCCCAACTTCTACTGGATGTGTTGCAGTCATGAAATTCTAAGTTAATTATTAATTGGCAAAAAACAATTAAGTTTATCAGTTTGAATGTTATGTTGTCTTTGTACTGTATTCGATTGAATATGGGTTGAGAAGGATTTTCAAATCGTTGTGTTTTGTTTTTATTTACATTTTACACAATTTCCCAACTTCAACCGGCTCCGGTTTGTACTTTAATCTACTATTTAATCATGCATTGTATTGTACTCACATTGTTAATCAATAACACGCAAATCCATCAAAATCCTCATCTTCTGTGTCCAAATTAAACAGTTCGCCATTAAACATGCCAAGTTCCCTCTCGTCATTGTCTTGTCGTTGTCATGTTGCTCTTCTGCAATGATCTTGGCTTTCCAGAAAGCTCTAATTGTGCCTTTTAAGCATGTCTCTTTTTCTATGCCATTTCAGAGGGTTCTAATGCTGTTTGCTTTGCATAAACGATAGTATTTCTTTATCAGTGGCGGCGGAGGTACGTACATACTCTACGTGTTACGTACAACCCTCATATTGGTTTAGTGCCTTGATCTACGTAAAACGTAATGTCCTCTGATTGGTTCACCGAGTCTACATATTACGCCTGTATATTACGTTTCTGTGTGGCGGAAGCCATGCCAAACAACTTTACAAATTTGCACAAGCGATAGTATTTATTTATCAATGGCGGCGGAGGTACGTACTCTTCATGTTACGTACAGTCCTCTGATTGTTTTTTTGCCTCGATCTACGTAAAACGTAACTTCCTCTGTTTGGTTCATCGGCTCTACATACTACGCCTGTATATTACAGATTTGACACATTTTGGAATTCGGTCCACACAAAAGGTGCAGCTTATTAAAGTCCCAGAGACATCTTTTTTTTTTTTTTTTCAATTAGAACGGAATTTGATAGAATGTATAAAGAGAACACATTTGCCGCATTGGAAATTAAAAATGGACACCGATTACTAAGAATAAAGCTAAAATTAAATGCCAGCTTATCGATCGGGTTCCGCACGCAGCCACGCTGGTGGCGCCATTACTGTGACATCACAAATTGTGCGTCCGGATCTCAACAAACCCAAACAACATGGCGGATGACAGCGACAGCTCAGTTTCTAGCGGCAATATTAGCATCATTTTATCCGATTCAGAAACCTCTTTTGACGCATTAAAAATTAAAACAAACCAAAATCGCAAAAAAATCAACAAAGGCAAAGCTCTCAAATCATATCTTTAACACTGCGCCTTTGAAAGATTTCACTGATAAAGGTGCATTATAAATGCTGTATTATTATTATAATTATCATTATTATAAGGGGGGGGATTCGAAAATTTGAAGCAATTTCTGGGAATTTCTGTCTATTAAAATCCTGTCTCCAAGGACCACATCCAGTCTAAATTCCCAACTCTGGGAACTGAGAAGGATGTCTAAAAAATTCACAATATTCATTTATTAATTATTTGATGTCTGCAAAATATTTATTTATTTACTAGTATTATTCTTGGTACAGTGGCCTGACTTAAATTAAAATTAAACTTACCTTTTTCCTCTCTCGTTTGACAAAAGCACCTCTAGGCTTTCCAAATGGAGTCCGCTCTTGGTCTGTGATCTGATTGTAATCTGTAGGACCAGACCAGTCTTTCGGCGTCCTTTGTACCTGTTTGGTCCATTGTTTTCTCAAACCCTCGTCTTTTGGAAACAAAAATAGCGATACACCTGCTTCGTTGGTGTTACTGCATCCCATAGCGATACACCTTTTGCCTCCACGCTTCGACATACTTTTGTTTACATTCACTGAAGCTAAACACGAACAACTTGAAACGTTTAGGAGGCGGCCGCTCGGTGCAGTCAAACTCGTCTGCGTGGCAAATTTAAATTAAACAGCTTCCTTTTCGTTGTTTCGATCGTCAATTTATATTTATAAGCCCATAAACTAACTAAAACCGATTTATACATATACCGGTGTCTCTGGGACTTTAAAAGGCGCACCTTTGTTTTTTGAGAAAATTAAAGGCTTTTATGTGCGTCTATGGTGCGGAAAATACGGTAAGTCAAACTTCTGATCCCAACTGATAGTCAGTAGTACTTAAAGTACCGTAATTTCTGGACTATAAACTTCAACTGATAAGCCTCACGAGCAAAAATTAGGGCAATTTTTTTTTTTTTCATAAATAAGCCGCATGTGCACGCGAGTTATTTACAAAGAAAGACCGTACACAGAAAGCCGATATAAAGTTTTAATAACATACCTTTCCAAACACTGCCTGAGACGTGGCAGTAATACCGTAGCAACACAGAAGTAATACAGCACTAATAGGGCTGAATAAAAAAACATACCGGTAAAAGTCACTGAGACGCGGCGGTAACAAAGCAGGAACACGGTAGCACAGCACTAACAGGGCTGGTTAAAACACATACCTGTAAAAGTCACTGAGAGCCGTTGTCTTCATCTTCCTCCTGTGCACTGAAACCAACGAAGTCTTCCTCCTCAGTGTCAGATTGGAATAGCGTCAGATATACTTTGCCACACACTTTCTCAGTCTCTTTCGTTGTCGCTTTTATGATTTTCTCCTAGCATTTCCATGATGAGGGTCTGTTCATGCTAATTTTATTCATGCACAAAGCGCTAAGTTACATTCAACTAGCGAGCTACACGTATAGCTCCAGAGTAGATGTGACCGGGAAATAAGGAAAGAAAAGGGAGACCCAACAAGATATCAACAATAGCCCAGTGCCCCCTAGTGACCGGAAGAAACCTCTACAGTGCATGTATGAGCAGCTATAGTTCCTACATGAAGAGCCAAATCGACCACCACCTTTAACTTAAAAAGCGGCATCATATGCATTTCTTTTGTCCCCCATAATGAGGGTTTGTGTATAAAAGCTTCCTTTCTTCAGTAATGTCCGTTTTGATCTCGTTCTGTTTCATTGTGTCAATTATACGGCACTATTTGCCTGACGAAAGGACATGCGAAACATACACCACTCTTCTCCCCAGTGAATGTGTCACATATCCCTCCGCCCAGCAAAGCGGTGGTGCACAACAGCGGTCCACAACCCTTTTACGAGTGTATAAGTGATAAAAAAAATCACGAACAATCCATAGATACGCTGCACCGGACGACAAGCCGGAGGGTTCAAAACTTGAACAAAA
Organism: Syngnathus scovelli; assembly: GCF_024217435.2. NCBI lineage: Eukaryota > Metazoa > Chordata > Actinopteri > Syngnathiformes > Syngnathidae > Syngnathus > Syngnathus scovelli. Next base: position 28,322,209 of record NC_090848.1, read on the forward strand.
AGTAACGGGTTATAGTCCGGAAATTACGGTAGTCGGTACCAAATCTCATGCTCTAAAATATAAGTTGTTTACATATATATTTTTCTTCTTAAGCTTGTAATCAAGAATTATGCAACTATAACAAATTAGAATCTAAATAGAATTTTCCAACACTATTAAAATGTACTGTATAGTAACATTACAACACTATAAAAAGATGAATAAATAAAAATAAATATCACAACAATCATACAATAAGTAATAATAATAATAATAATAATAATAGATGGTTTTTATATAGCACTTTTCTAAGTACTCAAAGCCGCTTTACATAGAAAAGGACAGCAAGGACGCACGTAGCCTTTGGCGGGGCATTCAGACCATCACGGACTACAAGCCCGCGCCGAGGAGCTGTGAGGGCGACGTCCGTCTGCTGAACGATCTGAACCGCTTCTTTGCTCGCTTCGACGCCCAGAACAGCACTTGCCCGCTGAAGACCACTCCCCCCCCACACGAGCAGCCCCTGCACCTCTCTGCCGACGGTGTGAGGAGGGCGCTTGCCGCTATTGACACCCGTAAGGCGGCGGGCCCTGACAACATCCCGGGTCGAGCGCTGAAGGACTGCGCTGGGGAGCTGTCGGGTGTCTTCACGGACATCTTTAACGTTTCCCTGCAGCAGGCCATTGTCCCCTCGTGTTTCAAGGCTGCCACCATCGTTCCTGTGCCGAAGAAACCTGCACCGTCCTGCTTCAATGACTACCGCCCTGTGGCACTGACGCCCATCATCATGAAGTGCTTTGAGCGGCTGGTCATGGAGCACATCAAGTCCGTTCTCCCCCCACCATTGACCCTTTCCAGTTTGCGTACCGTGCCAAGCGGTCCTCTGAGGATGCCATCTGCTCTGCCCTCCACTCGGCCCTCACCCACCTGGAGAGAAAGGACTCATATGTGAGGTTGCTGTTTGTGGACTTCAGCTCTGCCTTCAACACCATTGTGCCGCAGCGACTCATCTGCAAACTCGACGAGCTGGGCCTCAGTACCTCCCTCTGCAACTGGATACTGGATTTCCTCTGTCAGAGGCCTCAGGCGGTGCGTGTTGGCGACAAAATCTCCGCCAGCATCACGCTGAGCACGGGGGCCCCCCAGGGCTGCGTGCTCAGTCCATTGCTCTTCACCCTGCTGACGCATGACTGCACTGCGACCTACAGCGACAACCGCATAGTGAAGTTTGCTGACGACACGACTCTGGTGGGTCTCATCACGAAGGGCGACGAGACTCGGTACAGGTCGGAAGTTGACCTTCTGACCACGTGGTGCAGGGACAACAACCTCCTGCTGAACGTCAATAAGACCAAGGAAATCATTGTTGACTTCTGGAAGGGTCACACAACACACCTGCCGCTGATCATCGACGGTGCTGTGGTGGAAAGGGTGAGCTGCACCAAGTTCCTGGGGGTGCACATCAGTGAGGACCTCTCCTGGTCCGCAAACACCTCGTCACTGGCAAAGAAAGCTCAGCGCCGCCTGTACTTCCTGCGGAAGCTCAGGCGTGCATGTGCTCCTCAGGCAGTCCTGTCTACATTCTACCGTGGCACCATTGAGAGCGTCCTCACCAGTTGCATCGCTGTCTGGGGTGGTAATTGCACTGAACAGAACTTGAAGGCCCTGCAGCGCATAGTGAATACGGCTGGTAAGATTATTGGTGCTTCGCTCCCCTCCCTGAAGGACATTTACACCTCCCATCTCGCCCGCAAGGCAACCTCGATTGCCAGAGATGTGAGTCACCCGGCTCACTCTTTGTTTGACCTTCTGCCCTCTGGAAAGAGGTACAGGAGCCTGCGCTCCCGCACCACCAGACTCGCCAACAGCTTCTTTCTCCAGGCTGTTAGGGCCCTGAACTCGCTACCCCCTTCTGCGTAGCGTGCGGCACTGTTGCGCTATTTTCGGGAATGTCTGCTGTACGCGCACTTGCTCCTTTTTTTTTCTGCTCCTCTTATTTATTTATTTATTGTTGTGTTATTTATTCATTATTTATTCAGCACGCTTTTGTTATACTTGTTTACTTGTTTGTCTGTTGTGAGCCATGTCTTGTGACCGTGGGATAGGGGGGAACGAAATTTCGGTTTCTTTGTGTGTCTTTGGCATGTGGAGAAATTGACAATAAAGCTGACTTTGACTTTGATTTTGAAAATTCACGCATAATCGCACGCACACACACACACACACACACACACACACACACACACACACACACACACACACACACACACACACACACACACACACACATGCACACACACACACACGCACACACATTTGATGATTTAGATGTCATATACAGAGTTGAAGAGGTGGGTCTTGATATGGTGTTTGAAGGAGTGCAGGGAGTCAGCGTTACAAAAGGTCAGGGGGAGAGAGTTCCAGAGAGTGGGGGCAGCAACAGCAAAGGCTCTATCCCCAATGGTCCGGTATTTGGTTGAGGTGGTGGGGGTGAGAAGGTTAGCGTCAGAAGAGTGGTGTCGACGGATGGGGGTATAGCGGTGCAGGAGGTCAGACAGGTCGGGGGGTGAGGCAAGGTATGTGGTGAAAAGGATCTTGAAATGTACGCGCTCTTTTATGGGAAGCTGGTGAAGTTGACGGAGGACAGGGGTGATGTGCTGTCTGGAGGGTGAGCGGGTGAGTGGGTGAGCAGTCAGCACAGTTTTGAACATATTATAGTTAGTGAAGGACGGTTGAGGGGAGACCATACAGGATGCTATTGCAGTAGTCCAGTCCGGAGGTGCTAAATGCATGAATTAATGTCTCTGCCGCAGGGGTGGAAAGAAAGGGTCGAAGGCGTGTAATGTTTCGTAGATGAAAGAAGGATGTTTTGGTATCGTGGTTGATGTGTGGTTTGAAGGAGAACGTGGGGTCCATATAAATTCCAAGGTTTCTGACTAGGGTGGAGGGAGTAACAGAGTGACCGTCAATACACAGTGTGAAGTTCTGGTAGGTGGGGAGGCTGGATTTAGGACCAAAGATGATGATCTCCGTTTTGTTACTGTTTAGAGAGTTTTGAGTCATACAGTCTTGGATGTCCGTGAGGCAGCAAGTGAGGGTGGAGAGGATGGCAGGGGAGATGGTTTTAGTGGTGATGTAGACTTGTGTTTATCGTCGGCGTACGAGTGGTATTTGAGAACATGTTGGCGGATGGTGGAGGGGGAGGATGCAAGCTGGTGGTAGATGTTTTCTATTTTAGAATTGAAAAATGACAAATGCGTGTCACATTTCTCTGGGGTGAATGATGAAGTGTTGTCGTGGGGTTTGAAGAGTTTGTTTATGGTTGAAAACAGGGTTGAGGGTTTGAAGAACCAGAGTGGATGATGCCAGCGTAATAAGATGAGCGGGCTTTGTTAACGGCTGGTTTATAATGTTGGATGAGGTCTTTGTCAGCGAGGGCATGGACTGTGAGGCTGGTTTTCTTGCATAATCGTTCTAGCTGAGTTGTTTCTTACGTTTATGGAGTTCTGGGTTGAACCAGGGTGCTGAGTCAGTAAAAGTGACTGTTCTGGTTTTTAGAGGAACCAATGTGTTGAGGAAGGTAGACATAATGTTGTTGTAAGTGTTGACGAGGTCCATGGGGTTGGGTTTTCAGGGCCGGTGAGGCCAGAAAGTGTGTTTGATATCCAGGTGAAGAGAGTGTCTGAGCAGATGGACTTGAGGTTGCAAAAGATGATTGTGCGGTTTTGTCTTGGTTGGGGGTGTTAATGTCAAATAAGATGGCTAGTTGGTCAGATATGGTGAGGTCGGAGCTCGAAATGTTGTGGATGTGGAGACCAGTAGCGCACACTAGGTCTAGTGCAGGGGTGGGCAAAGTTTTTGACTTGCGGGCCGAACTGGCTTCTAAGTTTTGACTGGGATGCCGAACCAGGAGCAGATGGATGTAGTGTTTGTGTGAAGTAATATAAACGACATGTAAAGGTCATTGCATAAATGGTTTCGGCCTTTAGTAGAGAAGTAAAGCATGGATATTCAAAAAACGCTTTTTGGAAACAAATGCATTTATTAACACCATTAAAAAAAATCCCCGAAAAACTACCATCAGTGATTCTCATTAAATAAGACACTGTTATTATGAATAACAATTTCTATCACTTCAGCGCCTGCAGGTCAGACTTGAGAGATGTTTACCTCCATCCATCCATCCATCCATCTTCTTCCGCTTATCCGGGGTCGGGTCGCGGGGGCAACAGCTTCAGGAGGGACTCCCAGACTTCCCTCTCCCCAGCCACTTCATCCAGCTCATCCCGGGGGATCCCAAGGCGTTCCCAGGCCAGCTGAGAGACATAGTCTCTCCAGCGCGTCCTGGGTCGTCCCCGGGGTCTCCTACCGGTGGGACATGCCCGGAACACCTCCCCAGGGAGGCGTCCAGGAGGCATCCTGATAAGATGCCTGAGCCACCTCATCTGGCTCCTCTCAACGTGGAGGAGTAGCGACTCTACTCCGAGTCTCTCCCGGATGACCGAGCTTCTCACCCTATCTCTAAGGGAGAGCCCGGACATCCTGCGGAGAAAACTCATTTCGGCCGCTTGTATCCGAGATCTCGTTCTTTCGGTCACGACCCATAGCTCGTGACCATAGGTGAGGGTAGGAGCGTAAATCGACCGGTAAATTGAGAGCTTTGCCTTTTGGCTCAGCTCTCTCTTCACCACAACGGACCGGTACAGGGTCCGCATTACTGCCGACGCTGCACCGATCCGCCTGTCGATCTCACGCTCCATCCTCCCCTCACTCGTGAACAAGACTCCAAGATACTTGAACTCCTCCACTTGGGGCAGGATCTCATCCCCGATCCGGAGAGGGCATTCCACCCTTTTCCGATCGAGGACCATGGACTCGGATTTGGAGGTGCTGACCCTCATCCCGACCGCTTCACACTCGGCTGCGAACCGTTCCAGCGAGAGCTGGAGATCACGGCCTGAAGAAGCCAACAGCACCACGTCATCTGCAAAAAGCAGAGACGCGATGCTGAGGTCCCCAAACCGGACCCCCTCAACGCCTCGGCTGCGCCTAGAAATTCTGTCCATAAAAATTATGAACAGAATCGGTGACAAAGGGCAGCCTTGGCGGAGTCCAACCCTCACTGGGAACGAATCCGACTTACTGCCGGAAATGCGGACCAGACTCTGGCATCGGTGATACAGGGACCGAACCACCCTTATCAGTTGGCTCGGCACCCCGTACTCCCGAAGCACCCTCCACAGAACCTCCCGAGGGACACGGTCGAACGCCTTCTCCAAGTCCACAAAACACATGTGGACTGGTTGGGCGAACTCCCATGCACCCTCGAGGATCCTGCCGAGGGTGTAGAGCTGGTCCACTGTTCCACGGCCAGGACGAAAGCCACACTGCTCCTCCTGAATCCGAGGTTCGACCTCCCGACGGACCCTCCTCTCCAGCACCCCTGAATAGACCTTACCAGGGAGGCTGAGGAGTGTGATTCCCCTGTAATTGGAACACACCCTCCGGTCCCCCTTCTTAAAGAGGGGAACCACCACCCCAGTCTGCCAATCCAGAGGCACTGTCCCCGATGTCCACGCAACGCTGTAGAGGCGTGTCAGCCATGACAGCCCCACAACATCCAGAGCCTTTAAGAACTCTGGGCGGATCTCATCCACCCCCGGGGCCTTGCCACCGAGGAGTTTTTTAACTACCTCAGTGACTTCGACCCCAGAGATTGGAGAATCCGCCTCAGAGTCTCTAGGCCCTGCTTCCTCAATGGAAGGCGTGTAGGTGGAATTGAGGAGGTCTTCGAAGTATTCTCCCCACCGACTCACGACGTCCCGAGTCGAGGTCAGCAGCACGCCATCCCCACTGTAAACAGTGTTGACGTTGCACTGCTTCCCCCTCCTGAGACGCCGGATGGTGGACCAGAATTTCCTCGAAGCCGTCCGAAAGTCATTCTCCATGGCCTCACCGAACTCCTCCCACGCCCGGGTTTTTGCCTCAGCAACCGCCGAAGCCGCGTTCCGCTTGGCCATCCGGTACCCGTCAGCTGCCTCCGGAGTCCCGCAGGCCAAAACGGCCCGATAGGACTCCTTCTTCAGCTTGACGGCATCCCTTACCGCCGGTGTCCACCAGCGGGTTCGGGGGTTGCCGCCACGACAGGCACCAACGACCTTACGGCCACAGCTCCGGTCGGCCGCCTCAACAATGGAGGCGCGGAACATGGTCCACTCAGACTCAATGTCCCCCGCCTCCCCCGGGACGTGGGAAAAGCTCTGCCGGAGGTGGGAGTTGAAGCTCTTCCTGACAGGAGATTCTGCCAGACGTTCCCACAGACCCTCACAGAGCGTTTGGGTCTGCCAGGTCGGACCGGCATCTTCCCCCACCATCGGAGCCAACCCACCACCAGGTGGTGATCAGTTGACAGCTCCGCCCCTCTCTTCACCCGAGTGTCCAAAACATGCGGCCGCAAATCCGATGACACGACTACAAAGTCGATCATCGAACTGCGGCCTAGGGTGTCCTGGTGCCAAGTGCACACATGGACACCCTTATGTTTGAACATGGTAGTCATTATTGAAAATCCGTGTCGAGCACAGAAGTCCAACAATAGAACACCGCTCGGGTTCAGATCAGGGGGGCCGTTCCTCCCAATCACGCCCTTCCAGGTCTCACTGTCATTGCCCACGTGAGCATTGAAGTCACCCAGTAGAACGATAGAGTCCCCAGAAGGAGCGCTCTCCAGCACTTCCTCCAGGGACCCCAAGAAGGGTGGGTACTCTGAGCTGCTGTTTGGTGCATAGACACAAACAACAGTCAGGACCCGTCCCCCCACCCGAAGGCGGAGGGAGGCTACCCTCTCGTTCACCGGGGTGAACCCCAATGTGCAGGCGCCCAGCCGGGGGGCAATAAGTATACCCACACCTGCTCGACGCCTCTCACCGTGGGCAACTCCAGAGTGGAAGAGAGTCCAGCCCCTCTCGAGAGGGCTTGTACCGGAACCCAAACTGTGTGTGGAGGCTAGTCCGACTATATCTAGTCGGAATCTTTCTGCCTCGCACACCAGCTCGGGCTCCTTTCCAGCCAGAGAGGTGACATTCCATGTCCCAAGAGCCAGCTTCTGCAGCCGGGGATCAGACCGCCAAGGTCCCCGCCTTTGGCTGCCGCCCAGCTCACATTGCACCCGACCCCTTCGGCCCCTCCCACAGGTGGTGAGCCCATGGGAAGGGGGACCCACGTTTCCATTTCGGGCTATGCCCGGCCGGGCCCCATGGGCGAAGGCCCGGCCACCAGACGCTCGCCTTCGAGCCCCGCCTCCAGGCCTGGCTCCAGAGGGAGGCCCCGGTGACCCGCGTCCGGGCGAGGGAAAACTAAGTCCATTTATATTACTCATCATAAGGGGCTTGTGAGATGTTTACCTAATGAGGTGAAATCACATCAAACGGCAAACATTCTGACCAAATACATCATCTTGAAGAATCAGTGAAAGAATACATCTAAATAAAGTACTAATATAGAAATGACTAATAAAGAAATCAAAAAAGCAACACAGTGCCAGATTTACTGAAAATCAGAGCAGAGCTTTAACTCACAATCACCTGGTGACAGAGGTGAGGAAACGGAAAACACTTCCTTAAAGTCGGCCTTAAAAACTTTAAAAGTTAAGATTACTCGAAAATAGATGGTGCATCATAAACTTGCCCCTGTACTTGACTTTTGATCCGCAGTTTGTCAGTGAAAAAAGTTTTGCTGAGTCTTCAAATTAGCTGTCAACCTCTCCACTGTAGCCGCTCGTTCATGTGTTGACTCCTCGCGTAGTTAGCATGCTTCGTAGCAAAGTGACGGCTAATATTGTACTCCTTGCAACCATTTCTCGGCATATCAGACATACTAACGGCATTGATCCGACCAACTTCAGCGAAAAAATATTTTGCTGTCACCTCTTTTTTAAACACTCGGCACTCCGTGTCCACCTTTCTTTTCCCTGGCCCACTCATTTTGATGGAGGGATTCCAGGGGAAGGTTTGTGGGTGACTTTGGCGTAAAACTGTATCTGAAAGCTCAGTGCGTGAATTACGAGAATGCTGACGTTACAGCCCACACTCGAAATTCGGCACTGATAGAAATAGAGCGCGGAGTGCACCGGGTCCGTACTACTAAGTACATACACGCACTTGTGAGTGTGCACCTCGCTTTCTGATGCGGCTTCCGGGAGTAAATGCGCCGGCGGGCGTTTCTCTATCTACTGGGGAAATGCAGTCATTGAAGGGAAAATAACCCAAAACAATGTATAATAATACAATTTATTCAGGTTTAGCGGGCCAGTTTAAACGTAGTGTGCCCATGTCTGGTCGAGGTTGTGTCCGTATTTGTGGGTAGTTAAAGTGATATGTTGAGTGAAGCCGGAGCAGTTGAGGAAATCCAGGAAGTCCATAGAATGTTTACAGTCTGGGGAATCGATGTGCAGGTTGAAATCACCAAGAAGCAAGAGAGATGATGAAACTGAGACAAGTGCAGTGATGAATTCTGAGAGGTCGGATAAGAAAGATGGGTTTGGTTTGGGGGGGCGGTAAATAATAACAGTGATGGGGGGGTTTAGGTCTTGGAAGTTTAAAAGCCAGATGTTTGAATGATGGGGCAGAGGGGAGGGACAGTGCACGGGGTTTGAGATTTTGATTGAAAATAGCAGTGATGCCACCCCCTCTGCCCTCAGCGTGTGGACTGTCCACATAAGATTATCCTGTAGGGGTGGTTTGATTGAATGAGAAATAGTCCAGGGGTTTTTGCCATGTTTCGTTTAGGCAGAGCAGATCAAGTTTGCCTGTAATGAATTCGTTTAGGATGAGGCTTTTATTGTTGAGGGATCGTGTGTTGAAGAGGGCAATTTTCAGGGGCTTTTGTTTTGAAGCCTTTGGGGAATTTGGGTGGGATTGTCAGGAGGTTGAAAAGGTTCACAGAGGACGAGTTCTGTTGACGTGGGTTGTTGTGATGACGTACGGCGGAAGTGTGGAAGCCGGTGTGTGAGCTGCGATCAGTCCATAGTGTTGGAATACAGTTTTCAGTGTTAAAAGTGTAAATGAATTTTCGGCAAGAGCCGCGATGGAAGTAGGGGGGTTGGTGTCGAAGGGCAAAGTCTCGCAGTGCGTTGACCATCTCGCCGGAAGGAGGAAGCCCGGGAACGAGCCGGTGAAGCTCGGCTGGCGTGTAATGGAGAACCATGACAGACGCTGAGAAGTGGCAGATCCCGGAGATGAGTGGAGTCGTTTGCTGCAGCCGAAAGCCAGATGGTGAAGAAGGGGGCAGGCAGCCGCAGCAGGCAGCCGCAGCAGGCAGCCGCAGCAGGCAGCTGCAGTAGCGCCGGCGATGCGGGGCCGCCAAGGCGCCCACACGGGTCCAGGTAGCGTGGATGGCTCCCACGCCAAGCCCCACGACACCGGCAAGTCCAGCCAGCACACAGGGGTTTTTGAAGCTGTAGGTGGAGGTTTTTTGGTGGGTAATCCAGTTTGAGATCGAGGTAGAGGTCGGAGCAGCGAGAAGCGGCAGCCAGGTGTGCCAGCGTCCTCACGCATGCTCAGTCCAATTGCGTAGTCAAGGTCTTTGGCCCGCATTGTTTCTTTTGGGGGCAAAAAGTAAATACATAAAGCTGTGTATGAATGGGTGGTTTACTCAATTCCTCGAATCGTTACCATTGTAAATGAACCTGTAAATATGTAACTATATCCTTTGCTGTCTGCAGATAGGTTGATAGACTTAGACTTAGACTCAACTTTATTAATCCCTTGGGATTACTCCTTCAGGGAAATTCTGTGTCCAGTAGCAGTAAAATACAAAATATACAAAAAAAATATAAGAGATAAAAATACAGAAATATGCAGAAATATATACAGTGCAAAAATTAGCAAATGAAATGTAAAAAAGGCAAAAAGATAAATTAGGTAAGAAAATTGAGGGAGGTAAAAACACTACACAGTAGTTGCCATGTATTATTGCCATGTATTATTATTGGACAGTGTGAAAAAAGTAATTGCACAAATGATGACAAATGTAGTAAATAGGATGGAATGGGAAATATTGCACATTGTACATTGATGTGAATGTGTACAGTTATTACAAGTATCTCCATGTCCCTGTTCATGTCCATGTCACCTCCTCCCCCCCAGTGAGGAGTTGAACAGCTTGATGGCTTGGGGGACAAAGGAGTTCTTCAGTCTGTTTGTCCTACATTTGGGGAGGAGCAGTCTCCCACTGAGCCGGCTCCTCTGATTAGTGATGACAGTGTGCAGAGGGTGACTGACATTGTCTATAATGTCCAACAGTTTTTTCAGTGTCCTTGCCTCTGCCACTGTCTCCAGTGAGTCCAGCTTCGTGCCGATCACAGAGCCGGCTCGCCTGACCAGTTTGTCCAGTCTGGAGGTGTCCTTCTTGGATGTGCTGCTGCCCCAGCACACCACGGTGTAAAACAGGACACTGGCAACCACAGACTGGTAGAACATCTCCAAGAGTTTGTTGCAGATGTTAAAAGAACGTAGTCTCCTCAGGAAGTACATCCTGCTCTGTGTCTTCCTGTGAAGGTGGTTGGTGTGAGTTGACCAGTCCAGTTTTTTATCCAGCCACACCCCAAGGTACTTGTAGGAGTCCACAGCCTCCACCTCAGCCCCCTCCAACAGTACGGGCCTAGGCTTGGGTCTGTTCCTCCCAAAGTCTATGACCAGCTCCTTGGTCTTGGAGATGTTGAGCTCCAGTTGGTTGGCACGTCACCAGGTGGCGAAATCCCCCACCAGGCTCCTATACTCCTCCTCTCTGTTGTCCCTGATACACCCGACAATGGCTGTGTCATCCGCGTACTTCTGTATGTGACACAGCTCAGAGTTGTAACAGAAGTCTGAGGTGTACAGGGTGAAGAGTACAGGGGCCAGCGCTGTGCCCTGTGGGGCTCCAGTGCTGCTGACCACAGTGTCAGAGATGGTGTCTTTTAGTCTGACGTACTGTGGCCTGTCTGTGAGGTAGCTGGAGATCCAGGTTACCATGTATGGGTCCACTCCCATCCTGCCCAGTTTGTCTCTGAGCAGGGGGGGGGCTGGATGGTGTTGAACGCACTGGAGAAGTCTAGGAACAGAATCCTCGCTGTGGCGCTTCCCTTATCCAGGTGGGAGTGAAGTCGGTGCAGTAGGTGGAGGATGGCGTCCTCCACTCCAACATCTGGCTGATATGCAAACTGCAGGCAGTCCTGAGCATGTCGCACTTGAGGTCTGAGGAGACTGAGGAAGAGCCGCTCCAATGTCTTCATCAGGTGTGAAGTGAGTGCCACCGGCCGAAAGTCATTCAGTTCACTGGGCCGGGTCTTTTTAGGAACCGGCGTGATGCAGGATGTCTTCCATAGTGTAGGCACTATCCCCAGCTGCAGGCTATGGTTGAAGATCCGTTGAAGTGGTTCCCCCAGTTCAGCAGCGCAGGTTTTCAGTAGTCTGGGACACACCTTGTCCGGGCCTGGTGCTTTCCTGGGTCGAAGTTTCCTCAGCTGTCCTCTGACCTGGTCTGCTGTGATGTAAGGCAGAGCTTGTGTTGGCGTGGGGAGGCTGGAGGAGGAGAGTGGTGGTGCTGTGGTATCTGGGGTGGGGGGGCAGGAGGAGGAGGGTGGGGGTTCTGTGGTGTTTCGGGGGTGGTGTGCTGTGGTATCTGGGGTGGGGGGGCAGGAGGAGGGGGGTGGGGGTGCTGTGTTGTTTCGGGGGTGGTGTGTTGTGGAGGGAAGGAGAGATGGCTGCAGTAGCGGTGGGGGGGTCATGGGCCGATCAAACCTATTGAAGAAGTTGTTCAGCTTGTTCGCCCTCTCCATTGTCCCTTCAACGACCCTGGTCTTGGTGTTGTGGCCCGTGATAGTCCTCACACCTTCCCAGACGGCCCTCATGTTGTTTTCCTTCAGCTTCTGCTCCACCTTTGTCCTGTAGGTGTCTTTGGCTTCCCTCACACAGTGTTTCACCTCCTGCTGTGCTGCCTTCATGGCCTCCCTGTCTCTGCTCCTGAAGGCGGCTTTCTTCCTGTTCAGGACGGCTTTGACCTCCCGTGTTACCCAAGGCTTGTTATTCGGGTAGTAGCGGACTGTCTTAACAGGAGAGACCACATCCATGTAGAAGTTCAGGTAGTCCGTCAGGCAGTGTGTCAACCCCTCTATGTCCTCACGGTGTGGATCGATCAGCACATCCCAGTCTGTGGTGTTAAAACAGTCTCTCAGGACACTTTCCATCTCCGGGGTTCACTTCCTGATGGTGCGGGTTGCAACGGGCTGTTTTTTGACCAGGGGGATGTACTCTGGTTGTAGGTGGATCAGGTTGTGGTCTGACTTCCCCAGTGGGGGGCGCGGTGTGGCCTTGTACGCATCCCTTACATTGACATACATGAGGTCTATTGTCCTGTTGTTTCTTGTGGGGCAGTCAACAGCCTGATGGAAAACGGGCAGAGTAGAGTCCAAGGTTGCATGATTAAAGTCTCCAGAGATTATTACAAAAGCATTGGGGTGCTGAGTCGTTAGCCTGGCTGTGACAGTGTGTATAGTCTCACAGGCAGTGGCTGCGTCCGCGCTCGGAGGGATGTAAACACAGATGGTAATCACGTGACTGAACTCCCTCGGCAGGTAGTATGGCCGCAAGCTAACAGCTAGCAGCTCAAGGTCCCGGCAGCACAACACAGTCTTTACAGAAACATGTCCCGGGTTACACCAGCGATGGTTCACATACACGACCAGACCCCCACCTTTCCGTTTTCCACTAGCTTTGGCGTCTCTGTCGGCTCTCACCATAGTGAATCCCTGCAGGTCCACGTGAGCATCTGGTACGAGGTGGTTTAGCCATGTCTCCGTAAAGATGAGCAAGCTGCTTTCCCTGTAGGTCCGCTGGTTGTTCAGTGCCGTCAGCTCGTCGATCTTGTTGGACAGGGAGTTCACATTCCCCATGATTACGGAAGGAATCGATGGTTTATATCTCCTCCGGTTCTCCGATTGCCTAGCTTTCAGCTTAGCACCGGCTTTGCAGCCCCGGTACTTCCTCCTCAGCTCCACCGGGATGTCGTGTCGTAGTCCGGCTTGCCCCATTATTCTCAGCGACAACAGTTCCTCCTTCGAGTATGTGAGCAAACCGGCTCCGCGTTGCATGATGATGATAAAAAGAAGTGTCCACTAACTCTGAAAAGCAGTGAATAAATAAAGAAAGCAAGAGCTTAAAAGTCAAGAGCTGACCAGTTAGAAGAACAAAGAAAAATAGACAAAATAAATAATCCGAAAGGTCGAAACAAGTCGAAAAATAGTCAAAAACTAGAGAGCTACTGGAAAAGTTGCCGTCTCCTACAGCGCCGGAAGTTGTATGATATTGCAAATGAGAATCTATTGTCAATTGCACTACCAGAAAACTTAAAGATTAAAATAATAATACATTAAATACAAATGAACAATATTATGAAAGTTGAATGTTTTTTTTATTAGATGTATTAAGTTTGTTTTATTATTGTTATTGTATTAATGAGAAGGGTGATAATGGTGTTTCGACTGCAGTAGACAGGCCAGTTTGCATCATGTCAGATTTTTCATCCAAACTAAATCATTCTCCATATTAACTTTTTTATTTCAACTTCATATCACAAAATAATAATCCATAGTATTTCACTGTGAGTGGGCGGCGCGGAAGCGTAGTAGTGTGTAGAGTTTGTACGAAGTAGACAGCTCTCACCAGTAGTCCGTGTTTTTTTTTTTTTTTTTTTTTTTGCTTTCCCCTTCCAGCGTCTCTGATTTTAGCGTCGCCTTAGTCCTTGGTGTGCGGACATTTGAATGAGGAAGAGTCTGTGTCTCTGATTATCTTGCAAATGAACACCTGTGTGCGCGTAAACTGGGAAGGAACGAGGGAGACACGCTCGCAACCGCTCATGAGCGCTGGCTCATGTGCGCGTTCCCGTTTGGACGAGTTTCATTTATTATTGAGTTTATGACACAATGCTTCGCATCATCATCATCAGATCTCTTGCTCAGCGATGGGGGTGCCGCCATGCGTAGAGCCGATCAGTTTAGTTAGTCTTCGCCAGTTGGTTCGGTCCAGTGCTAGGGGCTCAGCTTCAGCTAGCGACAGGCCCAGGTGATGTAGGTCCATGGTGACGGCATCGATCCATCGAGTGCGGGGGGCACTGCGGCGTCATTTCCAGCTGGCAATTTTTGGTTGGAAATTGAGGATAGCGTGAGTCAGGTGTTCAGGGGGGAGTCTTTTGACATGGCCATACCAGCGCAGCCGACGTTGTGCTGCCAGGTGGAATGCTAGGGGCTGTTGGGTGCGTTCTCTCAGCACAGAGTTGGGGACTTTATCTGTCCATTTTATCCCCTCTATAGTGCGCAATGCTCTGGTGTCAAAGCCATCGATTCTGGCAGCCTGGGTCTTGTTGAGAGGCCAGGTTTCTGCTCCGTAAAGGAGTATGGACAAGACTGAGGAGTTATATATCCTGAGTTTGGTCTCTCTTTATATGGAGTGATGTCTCCACAGTGGTTTCCAGAGTGTTTTCATGGTAGTGGCTGCCAGAGCACGTCTCCGATTTATTTCTGGTAGCATGTTGCTGTTGCTGGTGATTGTGGAGCCAAGGTAGGTAAAGGATGTTACAAAATGGACTTCTTCTCCATTGATATGCAGCGACGGAAGGAATGGGCCTCCTATGTGCATCAGTTTTGTTTTGGGCCAGCTGACCTTCAGACCCAGCTTGTTGGCTTCCTCTTGGTAGATTTCCAAGGCTTCTTTCAACTGATCAGGGGTGGAGCAAAACAGCGTGGTGTCATCTGCGTATTCCAGATCAGTGAGGCTATAACTGCCTAGTTTAACCTCTGGAATATGGGCACATATCCGTTCCATCAAATGGTCAATGATAGTTAAAAAGGTCTGGTGCAGCGACACATCCCTGTCTCACACCGCTGTTGATTGAGAACCAGGTGGAGTTGGTACTGTTGACACGCACACAGCTTTCGGCATCACTGTAGAGCTGTTGAAAGAGGGTGATGATTTTTCTTGGTGCTCTGAGGATGGTGAGAATCTTCCAGAGGGAGGTGTGGTCCACAGTGTCAAAAGCCGCCTTGAGATCAAGAAAGGCAATATAGAGGTGTCTGTGTTAGCGGAACTCATGTACCTTCTCTATGATGAGGCGGAGGGCAGAGACTTGGTCTGTTGCGGAGCGGTTTGGCATGAAGCCCGCCTGTTGGGGGCATCTTTTGCTTCTAACGGCCGTGTTAGAATAGGCCTCTTTGGCACATGTGATTAGCTAGGTAGCTTGAGCTATGCCGTTATATCGCTGTAACCCTTCTCTTGCTTCATTAGCTTTCTCTTCTCTATGACACTCTTTGTACATGTGTAGAAGTCGCTCTCAGTTAAGACTACAAGGTCACACATTATCACACAGGCTAGGCAGAGTCGCCTCCTTGCAGGAAGGCAGCCCAGAGTAGTATAAGAGCAGGAACCTTGGCGCTGGGAGATAGACCTTCTTCGGCATCTCGCAGAAAGGGCTCCACAGCTGTGCATCGATCATTCGGGCATACATTAAATAGTTAAACTGTGAAGGCTGCCTCTTGGTAATTACTGATAGCATATCGAGCATTAAAGATAAAGAACTGGGAACCAACCTAACAGATGGTGCCGTGACCCGTGGTCTTGTGCTCGCTGATCCTGTTTTTCGACATCATGCCATCACGGTAATAGGTGACCAGAGTGGTTAACAGTCCGGCATTTCCCTTACATCGTCCAATGTCAAACCTCCAAGTTATAGGGTTATATAATTAACAAACAGCAAGACAGGTAAACTTAAAATTTATTATTGGTGAAATTCGTGGACTGGATTCCCATTATAATTTCTAATTTTATTAAATGACAGATTTGCTGAAATTTAAGGAAAAATATATTGTTCATTACTAATTGAAGAGTAAAACAAGTGGAGTTTCTCATTATCTGAATTTAGAGAATAAAAACATAAAACAAAGTCTTCGGAAAATTGTAAACGTTTGACAATGTGGACGTGATATTTTTGGTTTATTTTTCTTTTTTAACATTTGTTTGCGTGTTTTTTATATGTATGTATAGTATATTTTCTGATGTTAATTTTTACTGTGCTATAATACGACTCCCGCATTGGAGTTTAAGTGTTGGGGTCTGTCGTATAAATTAAAATCATGCTCTGGTGTGTCTAACTCGTTTACTGACATGTTGGAAAAGTGGTTCGGTAAGTGATAAGGGGTAGTCACTAGTGTAAATTTTCTGGTAGGCTGGTCTTGGGAGAGTTTGTGTTTTGTGGTTGTTGCTGTGTTCCTTGCATTAGGGTCTTGATCATTGGACCTGTCGAGCGTGCAGTGGGGAATCATGGAGTAGTATAAGAGCAGGAACCTTGGCGCTGGGAGTTAGACCTTCTTCGGCATCTCGCAGAAAGGACTCCACAGCTGTGCATCGATCATTCTGGCATACATTAAACAGTTAAACTGTGAGGCTACCTCTTGGTAATTACTGTTAGCATATCAAGCATTAAAGATAAAGAACTGGGAACCAACCTAACAGGGCCCGGGTGAGAAGTATGCGGGTGAGGATCTTTCCTGGGATAGAGAGAAGTGTAATGCCTCTGCAGTTGTTACAGACCATTTTATCACCCTTATCAAAGTCAAAGTCAAAGTCAGCTTTATTGTCAATTTCTCCACATGCCAAAGACACACAAAGAAACCGAAATTTCGTTCCCCCCTATCCCACGGTGACAAGACATGGCTCACAACAGAGCTCACAACTTATGTTTCCAGAAGGGGAGACTGATGCCTCTGGTCTTGTCTTCTAGGGGGTGCTCCGTAATCCATACATGATTGATGATATGGGTGAGCCAGTCAATGATGTTGTCACCACCCGCTTTCATAATTTCCGCTGTGATGTTACCGATACCCGGGGCTCTGTCATTTGGAAGAGTAGCCAGGGCTTGCGAGACTTCTTCTTTTGTGATGGAGTCTGTGCTGCAGTTGTAATTTGCACTGGCATTTACGGATGATATGGTGAGAGCGTTGTCCGTTTGGGGCAACAGATCACTGAAATGCTCCTTCCAGCGGCTGATACAGTCGACCTCGGAGTTCAGTATGTTGCCCTGCGCGTCCTTTACCAGGATTGCCTTCTGTTGGGGGCCTGTTTTTACTCGCCTCAGGGTCCGATACACTTGGGTGAAGTTATTGTTTTCTGTAGCAGACTCCAGGCATTCTGCTTCTCCTTGCCAGAATTTCTCCCTGTCTGCCTGTATTGCTGTGTTTCGTATACTATTCAGCCGACAATATTCTGTCATATCGCCCCTGAGATGTGGGGCCTGCCCCCGTGGGGCCTGCTGGCCTGCCCTGAACCATTCTTCGTCGGGCCCCTCGCCTGAGACCATTTTTTCATGGGAGGCCCTACCAGGAGCTGAAAGCTCCAGACAACATAACTCTCAGGGTCATAGGGACACGCAAATCCCTCCACCACGATAAGGTGATGGTTCCCGGAGAGGGCAATGCTTCGGGCCAGTCTAAATTTAGACGCAGGCCGGATATGGCCCACGGGCTGGACTTAAGACATGCCTGGTGTAACGTCACCGAATGTGCCGTTTTGTTTTCACGGTGCCTGTTACCGTGAGTCCACTTCGACAGTTACAGACCATGTAGGGGAAATTCCATTTGATGCTTCTGAAAAGCGAAAATCCTCTTTCTACTGAAAAAAATCCCGCTTCCTGCTAATGTAGCAGGATGACATAAAAAAGTGGCCAGCGACAATGTACAGTTGCACGTTTGCAATATTTCTGAACTCTGTCGCTTCAGATGCTGGGACAATGACTGTACAGTCAACGAAGCCCAGCCAGCAGTCGTTGACAGCCTTTTTTACTTCACTGCTAGTTATAATAATAATAATAATAATAATAATAATAATAAATTGCATATATATTGCACTTTACATTTCATAGAATTCCAAAGTGCTACAGAAATGCTTTTTTTAAAAAAGAAATATCTTAAGACTGTTTTTAAAAGTGTCAACCAACTGTGGTGCTCTCAGGTGGATTGGGAGGGCATTCCACAGTTCGGGGGAGACAGAGCAGAAAGCTCGGTCTCTCATGGAGCGGAGGTTTGTTTTGGAAGTTTAGAGGAGGTATATGTTTCTCTTTCGTGTAACGTCAGAGTTCCAACTTGGTGTCGTGGAGCCACGCCAGCATCTCTGGTCCCAAGTCAAAGAGGCCGGCCTCCAAGGGTGGTCTATGTAGGGGGCAGGTGTTGATGTGGTTGGCTGTCTGCTCGGGGTCACCACACTTACATGCCGCACTGTCTGCCAGTCCACACTGCCGCATCGACGTGTTGAAGCGCCCAACACTAGTTCTTAAACGGTTCAGTGTGGTCCACTGCTGGCGAGGTAGTTCGTCTCCTCCTATGGCACCGTCTCCTGGTTCCCAGATGTAACGGTGCATGAGGGAGGGACCAGCTGCCTCCCACTCCTGCTTCCAAGCTGCTTCCAGCCAAGCATCTCTGGAGATGTCCTCAGTTGAAAAAAAAGTTAAAGTCCCAATGATTGTCACACACACAACTGGGTGCGGTGAAATTTGTCTCTGGATTTAACCCATCCCCGAAGGGAGCAGTGAGCAGCAGCGGTGCCGCACCCGGGAATCATTTGGTGATCTAACCCCCCAATTCCAACCCTTTATGCTGAGAGCCAAGCAGGGAGGCAATGGGTCCCATTTTTTATAGTCTATGGTATGACCCGGCCGGGGTTTCAACCCACAACCTTCCAGTCTCAGGGTGGACACTCCACCACTAGGCCACTGAGGGATGGAACTGAGCATCTCTTGTGCTACCATGTTGTAGGGGTGGCGCGCCTTTAGTCTGCTTGGTGGAGCTGGAGTTGTTGTGGTGCTGTGCAGGATGTGCCAGTTGTTATTTTTTGCCTTCCTGGCGAAAACGAGGGTGGCAGCCTCTCGACGAAGGTTGGCCGGCGCTATTCCCGCAAGGATAGGCAAGAGGGACACAGGGGTGGGCTTCAGGCATCCTGTTATAGTTCAGAGGGCGCTGTTAATTGCCACATCTACCTTTTTGGCATGGGGGCTTCTGTTCCAAACTGGGGCACAGTACTGTGCTGCAGAGAAGACCAGGGCTTGAGTTGATATCCGCAAGGTCTTAGCAAAGGCTCCCCACGTTGTTCCAGCAAGGCGGCGGATCACTGCAACCCTGGATGTCACTTTTGCCTTCAGTTCTTCAAGGTGTTGTTTGAAGGGTAGGGATCCAGACGCACGCCAAGGTACTTCGGGGCTTGTTGAACCTTGCTTCCTTGGTGCTGAGATGGTATGATGCAGCAACAGTCTTTACAACGCTGAGCTAGGGTCGCCACTTTTGAAGCTATGCTACGCATTTCTTCATTCAGGGCGTCTTCCGTTTGATGTTTGATGGGCGGAGACTCCGTGTGGAAGACTGGAGAGTGACCAGTTCCTTAAGGTAAGGGGGGTGCGTTGCCGTGGATGCATTGATGAGTTAACAGGGATATTTTATATTCAGTCCGAAAGGAAATGGGAAGCCAGTGTAGTGATTGGAGGATGGGTGTGATATAATCATATTTGCATACTCTCATCAGGATCCTAGCGGTGTTGTTTTGGATATATTGGAGCTTTTGAAGGCTCTCGCCAGTGATCTCGATGAGAAGTGTATTGCAGTAATCGAGCCTGGAGGAGACAAAGGCGTGGACGAGTTTTTCCGCATCCTGCAGTGACAGGGTGGGGCGGAGTTTGGCTATGTTTCTGAGATGAAACAATTATGTTTTGCAGATGTGTTTGATGTGGGCCTCGTAATTGAGGTGGGGGTCCATTCGCACGCCAAGGTTGGTAACGACGGACGACAGCGGGATGCCCTGACCAAAAAAAGTGATAGGTATTGGGGATGATTTGACCTAGTGTGGAGTGCCGATGAGAATGGCTTCTGTTTTGCAGCTGTTTAATTGCAGGAAGTTTTCTTTCATCAACACCTCTATTTCCTCCAGGCAGATGGTGAGTGCAGTGGAGGTTGAATGAGGTGTTTGGTCCAGTTTTATGTAGAGCTGTGTGTCATCAGCATAGCAATGGTAGGAAAAACCATGCTTGCTGATGGCTCGGCCGAGGGGTAACATGTACAGGGTGAACAGGGTGAGACCGAGTACAGATCCTTGGGGGACACCACAGGTGACAGGCTGAGTCCGGGACTTTGCACCTCCCAAGGATACGCACTCGGTTAGTTCGGAGAGGTAGGATATGAACCAGGCCAGAGCGGTGTTGCCGAGTCCGATGGCGGAGTGAAGGCAGTTTATGACGATGGTCTGGTCGATGGTATCAAAGGCAGCTGTGAGGTCCAGGAGGATGAGGAGGGAGAGAGAGTTGGCATCGGCTGCCATAAGAATGTCGTTTGTGACCCTGACCAAGGCTGTTTTGTTGCTGTGTGCGGGGCGAAAACCAGACTGAAATTTTTCGCCGAGGTTATTGCTGCTGAGATGATGTTGTTAATTGGGTGGCGATGATTTTCTCCAGGACCTTGGAGAGAAACGGGAGGTTGGAAATTTGTCTGTAGTTTGCGTGGGTGTCTGGGTCTAGAGATGGTTTCTTGAGACGAGGAGTAATGATGGCTGATTTCAGGGCTGACAGAACATGACCAGACAGTAGGGAGAGTTTAATAGTTTTGGTGATCAGGGGGCGTATGGCTTGAATGTTCAGTTTAACAAGGGTTATGGGAAGGGGGTCCAGACCACAGGTGGAAGGTTTCACGCGACTGATGGTTTTCTCATCTTCATGCTGTGTAGTTGGGGTAAAGCAGTACAGAGGCTGGGGCGGTCCAGGCTGTGGGCTGGCAGTCAGAACGGATGGAGTGGGGGCAGCAGAGAAGGAAGAGCGAATATTATCCACTTTC
This sequence comes from Syngnathus scovelli, assembly GCF_024217435.2. Taxonomy (NCBI): domain Eukaryota; kingdom Metazoa; phylum Chordata; class Actinopteri; order Syngnathiformes; family Syngnathidae; genus Syngnathus; species Syngnathus scovelli. Next base: position 28,343,081 of record NC_090848.1, read on the forward strand.
GTTCTGAAGAACGAAAGGAAGTTGTTGCATTGTTCAGTTGTTGTTGTTCTGTTTGTGGGAGTTTGTGTTTTCAGGAAGTGATTAATTGTTGAGGAAAGCTGCTTCGAGTTGCCGGGACTGTTTTTGATGATATTTGAGTAGACTTTTGCTTGTGCCCTCTGAGGGACTTAGAGTGGGCTTTTTGATGGTCCCTGTAGGCCATTTTGTAGACTGTAAATCCCAAGGCAATGAACCGTCGCTCCAGGACACGTCCAGCAGCCTTCATTCTCCGCGGCTCGCTGGTGAACCAGGGAGCTAATAGAGAAAATGAGACAGTTCTAGTTTGTAATGGGGCATGGGTGTCCAGAACACTGCTCAGGGATGTTGTAGAATGCCACTGATTCAGGAGCAGATGAATGGGTGGCAGAGGAGAGATGATTAGTTAGGGTGTCCGGGTTTATGCGTTTGAGGTTTCTGAAATGTATTTGCCGTTTTAGTTTGGGAGGAGGGGTAAGGCAGAGTCATGGCAATTACCTTGTGGTCAGACACTCCCATGTCATAGGCATCTAGGTTGCTGACCTGGGTGGTGATGTCGGTGATGACCAAGTCGAATGTGTGGTCCTTCATATGAGTAGGAACATGGACATGTGAACAGATGGATGGTATGTTGTGATCGGTTCCAGAGTATACAAACTTACGGTGATTGTTTTTGTGTATATATCGTGGACGGGAGAAAAGACCAAGTTTTTTGATAACTGAAGCAGGCTGGAATTTCGTGATTTCTCAACTCCATTTAGCGGGGGATGGAATATTTCGCCGGTCGGAGGAATGCAGAACTTTTTGACTGTTATGTTAGCCAGGCTAACCGGGATGCATTGGCGGGGGCTGTTCGCAGGCAGCCGGCTGGATGTGGAGGTTTATTGTGGTCCTGGCGACAGTGGCCTGGCTGCTTTAGCCTGCGAGTAGTGCTTTGAAGAGCCGGACAGCATCCTGTGGGAACTTGGAGGTGATCTAAGCTCCGGAGGAGAGTAGAGGACTGGAACCAGCTGATAATGCAGGAGGACAGGTAGGCAAAGAATGGCTTGCTGTTGCTGGTGGCCACAAGTTGCAGAAAGTTGCTAAAGAGCAGCAAACAAAAACCTCTAATTTACTAACTTTAATACTGATTAAAAGTTTAAAAAGAAAAGGACTAAAATTAAGCTAACTCCGGTGGAGAAGCGGCGAACATTTAGCGCCTGCATCCTCTCCAACCAAATCTCACAAGGCCCCGTGCTTCCTTTTGCCATTTATGCATTTATCCCTTTGCCTGTTATCAAGTTACGACAGCCATCAAAGGAATTTTGCATACTTGTTGGATGCCGCCGCAGTGGAGTGAAGATGCTAAAGCATATCCCAGCTGACATCTGGCATAAAGCAGACTACACTCTGAACTGATTGCCAGCCAGTGGCAGAGCACTACACCGCAGGTCAATCCGGATTTTTAGGTGATTATTTTTTGTGGAAACGTTCACATTCGTATCAACTCTTTGTATTCTAGCAACGAGAATACTCATCATTCACATTAATGATGTAGGAGCCATCGACAAGTATTATTGTCAACGTGTTTTTATTTTATTAATGGGTAGATAAGACTCCTGGCCACCTCTCCATTTAAAATCCATTCTATAGAGCATTGTAGTGGTTAACTCCGACCACTTGATAGCAGAGTTGCTCTTGCTGGTTCATAGAGAGGTGACGTAAACTGTAAGCCCAACCCAAATCAAGTCAAGTCAAGTTTATTAATATAGCCCTAAATCACAGACAAGTCACATGTGCAAAATTGACAATTATTCTCAACAAATGGGAGAACAATGTAGAATGAAAAGGGCGAAACGGAAGCGGTCGACTTTTAAGTAGTTTACAATTGAGCATACTATTGCTCTTCGTGAGTGCGATAGAGCAAAACGATGCAGCAAATTTAGAGGAGATGTTAAAGTTAAACTTAAAGTTAAAGTCCCAATGATCGTCACACACGCATCTGGGTGTGGTGAAATTTGTCCTCTGCATTTAACCCAAACCCGTGTGATTTTGATCGATCCCCTGGGGGAGAGGGGAGCAGTGAGCAGCAGCGGTGCTGCGCTTGGGAATCATTTGGTGATCTAACCCCCCAATTCCAACCCTTAATGTTGAGTGCCAAGCAGGGAGGCAATGGGTCCCATTTTTATAGTCTTCAGAATCAGAATCAGAAAACCTTTATTGTCATTCTACATAGTACAATGAAATTGGAGGCCTCCATGAGAGGTAGATAAAAGTACAAGTCATGTTATAAATAGATACAAATAAATAACCAACAGAAGAAGAAGGATGCCCCGGTGTCCCCGTCCTTAGGAGCACCACACACTAAGGAAGGATACAGTAAGGAACATAATCAAGTAAATGAATAATAGGAAAGCAAATGAATAATAGGAAACAGTAGTGCGGATAAAGTGCGGTAGTAGTGCATGGAGGAAAGTGTCATCAGTGCCGGTTGGAGTTGAGGGCGGCGATGGCTTTGGGAAAGAAACTGTTTTTGAGTCTGTTTGTCCTGGTCTTCATTTGCCCGTAGCGCCTTCCAGAGGGCAACAGGTCAAACAGGGCGGAGCCAGGGTGGGAGCTGTCCGCTGAGATGGCCTTAGCTCTGCTGAGGCAGCGGGCAGTGTAAATGTCCATAAGGGAGGGGAGAGGGCGGCCAATGATCCTCTGAGCTGCCTTCACCACTCTCTGCAGCTTCTCCCTGTCAGCGGCGGTGGAGCTGCCGAACCATACTGTGATGCAGTAGGTCAGCAGACTCTCGATGGAAGAGCGGTAGTAGGTCATCAACAGGTCGGTGTTGAGGTTGTACCTCCTGAGGACTCTCAGGAAATGTAACCGTTGCTGGGCCTTCTTGACGATGGTGGTGATGTTTTCTGACCAGGAGATCCGGTCAGAGATGTGGACGCCCAGGTACTTGACGCTGTGGACCCTCTCCACCTGCTCGCCGTTGATGAAGAGGGAAGCTGGCTCAGGGCTATGCCTTCTGAAGTCTATGATGATTTCGTTAGTCTTCTTGGTGTTCAGAGCGAGATTGTTCTCTGAGCACCAGTCAGCCAGCTTCAGGACCTCCTCTCTGTAGGCTGCCTCATCGCCCTTGGGGATGAGACCGACCACAGTGGTATCGTCGGCGAACTTGACAATCCGGTTGTGGTTGTGAGCCGGTCTGCAATCATGAGTGTAGAGGCAGAAGAGGAGGGGGCTCAACACACAGCCCTGTGGGGAGCCGATGCTCAGCGTACGGGTGGAGGAGAGGTGGGGGCCAACTCTCACAGCCTGGGGTCGGTTGGTCAGAAAGTCATTAATCCAGGCACATGTGAGAGAGGGGAGTCCGAGAGTGTCCAGCTTTGTGGTGAGTCTGTCCGGGAGGATGGTGTTGAATGCCGAACTGTAGTCCACAAAGAGCATCCGGACATAGCTCTGCTGCTGCTCCAGGTGGTTCACCGCATAGTGGATGGCTACGGCGATGGCGTTCTCTGTGGATCTGTTGGGCTGGTATGCAAACTGGTGGGAGTTAAGGTGTGGGGAGACAATCTTTGATGTGCTGAAGAACCAGCCTCTCAAAGCACTTCATGATCACCGGAGTGAGGACCACTGATCGGTAATCATTCAGGCTGGAGATGGCCGACTTCTTCGGCACAGGGATGATGGTTGAGGTTTTCAGGCAGGGTGGGACGGTTGCTTGGGCCAGGGAGCGGTTGAAGATCGTGGTGAAGGTGGGGGCGAGCTCCTCAGCGCATGCCCTCAGCACCTTGCCGGGGACTCCGTCTGGGCCTGCGGCCTTTCTGGGATTCACTGCAAGGAGCACCTTTCCGACCTTGTGCTCCTGAACAGTGAGTGGAGTGATGTCAGAGCTGGGTGGGGGAGGGGGCAGGGCTGGGACAGGGGAGTGCTGCTGGGATGTTCCAAACCGAGCAAAGAAGCTGTTTAGGTCCTCTGCCAGCTGTGCGCCTTGGTCTTCGATTTGAGCGGCACTGCCCCTGTAGTTGGTGATCTCCTGGATGCCCTGCCACACCTTACGGCCGTTGTTGCTGGACAGGTAGGACTCGATGCGTTGTCCGCTTTTGCCCGTTTGACTTTGGTATGAACCGGCCAGGGTTTGAACCCACAACCTTCCAGTCTCAGGGCGGACGCTCTACCACTAGGCCACTGAGCTGGTTGTCTGTGAGTATGTGACAGACTGCTTCAAAAGCCACCGCCGGTTTGGGCATACATGTAGTGAGTGGCAATTGGAGTTTTGGAACATGGCAAAACGGAAGTGATTGGCTTTCAAGCAGCTTACAATCGAGCAAACTATTGCTCTTCGTGAATGTGAAAGAGCAAAACGATGGAGCAAATTTAGAGGAGATGGCTGTGACTATGTGAATCCAAGCTATTTTCAAATGGTGATAACTGAAGAACAGTATAAGTTAGAATCCATCCATCCCGGCGTTCCCAGGCCAGCTGAGAGACATCGTGTCTCCAGCGCGTCCTGGGTCGTCCCCGGGGGTCTCCTGCTGATGTGACATCCCCCCTGGATAGACCTTACCAGGGAGGCTGAAGAGTGTGATTCCTCTGTTGTTGGAACACACCCTCTGGTCCCCCATCCTAAAAAGGGGGACCACCACCCAAGTCTGCCAATCCAGATGCACCGTCCACACAATGTTGTAGAGGCGTGTCAGCCAGGACAGCCCCACAACATCCAGAGCCTTTAGGAAACTCAACTCCACCCCCTAACCGTAACCTTGATAGGACGCTTTCTTCAGCTTGACGACTTTCTTAACAGCTGGTGTCCACCATCGGGTTAGTGAGTTGCCGCCACGACAGGCGCTGACCACCTTACGGCCACAGATCCAGTCGGCCGCCTCAACAATCGAGGCACGGAACATGGTCCACTCAAACTCAATGTCCCCCTCCTCCCTTTGGATGTTGGAAAAGCTCTGCCAGAGGAGGGAGTTGAAGCTCTTTCTGACGGGACATTTCCAGCAGACTCTCACAGTACATTTGTGTCTACCAGGTCGGACTGGCACCTTCCCCCACCATTGGAGCCAACCCACCACCAGGTGGTGATCAGTTGACAGCTCTGCCCCGAGTGTCCAAAACATGTGACCGCAAATCCAATGACACAAGTACAAAGTCGATAATCGAACTGTGGCCTCGGGTGTTCTGGTGCCAGGTGCACACATGGACACCCTTATGTTTGAACGTGGTGTTCATTATGGACAATTCATGTTGAGCACAGAAGTCCAGTAATAGAACACCGCTCAGGTTCTGATCGTTAGGATCCTCCTAATCACTCCCTTCCAGGTCTCACTGTCATTGCCCATGTGAGCATCGAAGTCACCCAGCAGAATGATCCAGAAGGAGCGCTCTCCGGCACTTCTTCTACCCGAAGGCGGAGGGAGGCTACCCTCTCGTTCACCGGACTGAACCCCAATGTGAGGTGCCCAGCCGGGGGGCAATAAGTATACCCACAACTGCTCGGCGCCTCTTTCCATGGGCAACTCAAGAGTGGAAGAGAGTCCAGCCCCTCTCAAGAGGACGTACCAGAACTGAACTGTGTGTGGACTATGTCTAGTCAGAACTTTTCTGCCTCGCACACCAGCTCAGGCTCCTTTCCTGCCGGAGAGGTGATATTCCATGTCCCAAGAGCCAGCTTCTATAGCCGGGGATGGGACTGCCAAGGTCCCAGCCTTTGGCCTTCGCCCAGCTCACATCATTTTTTTAATTAAAGGAGGGAGTGTAATCTTTCCTTTAACACCATCATTGTATATATAGCAATAGGACACAATATTCTGTATTCAAAGAGTTAAAGGGAGCGTAAACCGAGGATGGTTCATTTTTCACTAACTAGCCCAGGTTATGTATTTTTTCATCAGGAATGATGTCACAGAAGGAAGAGATAACAATTTCCCCATTGTACAGAGAAAAACGTCCAAAAACAGTTGGCACCAACATTTACATGGACATCTCCACTTATGATGACTTCAACATATTACAAGGATTAGCCTCTCCTTGGCTGATTTAAGAGTAAGAAATGAGCAGCCTCTCTGGAGCCAAAGTGCCCTGTCACGTCTGTCTGTTTCCTTTCACTAGTCACCAACATACACAATCACGACGCGTTCCGAGAGGCTTTATGTAAGCAGAATTGTTCATACGTCGTCATATAATTGAAATTGGTAAGGGTTCTTTTGGTTTACATTTCCCTTGAAGTCCAGGTATGGGGTACTACTTCTGCCGCCTATCCGAAAAGGAGGCCACTCTCAGCTGAAGGGTGGACCTCCTCGCTGAAAGTCTGGTGCCGGGAATCTTTCTAACATCAACTGCCCCAAAAATCAATGACAAGTAGCCTGAGCACAATGCAGGGAGTACGTATAAGTAAAAAAGACAATGCATAATAATTAAATGTGGAAATTAAGGCAATTTAAAAAGTGACACATATCATTGAAAGCTAACTTTTTTGCTTTTAAAATAAATTTCTTCTATATGTGGAGTTTTCAGGGGTGTAGAAAAGTGTAATACATCCCTCCAGGTGCTGCAGAAATACTTATATAGCCGATGCTCAGCGTACGGGTGGAGGAGAGGCGGGAGGCAACTCTCACAGCCTGGAGTCGGTTGGTCAGAAAGTCATTAATCCAGGCACATGTGAGAGAGGTGAGTCCGAGAGTGTCCAGCTTTGTGGTGAGTCTGTCCGGGAGGATGGTGTTGAATGCCGAACTGTAATCCACAAAGAGCATCCGGACATAGCTCTGCTGCTGCTCCAGGTGGTTCACCGCACAATGGAGGGCTACGGCGATGGCGTCCTCTGTGGATCTGTTGGTCCGATATGCAAACTGGTGGGGGTCGAGGTGTGGGGGAAGATAATCCTTGATGTGCTGAAGAACCAGCCTCTCAAAGCACTTCATGATCACCGGAGTGAGGGCCACTGGTCGGTAATCGTTCAGGCTAGAGATGGCTGACTTCTTCGGCACTGGGATGATGGTTGAGGTTTTCAGGCAGGGCGGGACGGTTGCTAGGGCCAGGGAGCGGTTGAAGATCGTGGTGAAGGTGGGGCGAGCTCCTCAGCGCATGCCCTCAGCACCTTGCCGGGGACCCCATCCGGGCCTGCGGCCTTTCTGGGATTCACTGCAAGGAGCACCTTTCTGACCTTGTGCTCCTGAACAGTGAGTGGAGTGATGTCAGAGCTGGGTGGGGGAGGGGGCAGGGCAGGGACAGGGGAGTGCTGCTGGGATGTTCCAAACCGAGCAAAGAAGCTGTTTAGCTCCTCTGCCAGCTGTGCGCCTTGGTCTTCGACTTGAGCGGCACTGCCCCTGAAGTTGGTGATCTCCTGGATGCCCTGCCACACCTTACGGCCGTTGTTGCTGGACAGGTGGGACTCGATGCGTTGTCTGTGGTCCGCTTTCGCCCGTTTGACTCCTCTCCTCAGCTCAGCTCTGGCAGCGCTGTACAGAGCTCTGTCTCCTGACCTGAAGGCGGTGTCGCGGGCTCTGAGGAGAGAGCGGACCTGGCTGCACATCCAGGGTTTCTGGTTAGGGAAGACCCGGATGGTTTTGGTCACAGTCACATTGCTGGCGCAGAACTGGATGTAGCCTAGAACTGTGTCTGTGTGTGTCCCCAGCTCCTGGTGGTCGAACAGGTCCCAGTCTGTCCGTTGAAAACAGTCTTTGAGTTTGTGGAGTGCATCCTCAGGCCAGGAGGTGATGGTCCTTATGGTGGGTCTGAGTTTGCGTCTGAGGGGGGTGTAGGCAGGGAAGAGCAGGAGGGACAGATGGTCTGATTGCCCGAGGTGGGGGAGGGGGATAGCTCTGTATGCATGTTTGATGTTGGTGTAGACATGGTCCAAGGTGTTCTCACCCCGTGAAGCACACTTTACGTGCTGGTGGAAATTCGGCAGTACAGTCTTTAAGTTGGCCTTGTTAAAATCCCCCGCTACAATGTGGAAGCCATCAGGGTGAGCCCGTTGTTGTTCACTCACAGCTCTCAGCAGGAGAGAGAGTGCCGTGCTTACGTCAGCGTCGGGTGGAATGTAAACAGCAATGACGATAACAACAGCTAGCTCCCTCGGGAGGAAAAAAGGCCGGCACCTGACTGCCATGTACTCGAGGTCCGGACAGCAGTGGCTGCCTACGATGGTCGCATTGTTGCACCAGTTATCGTGCACATACATACAAAGCCCCCCACCTCTGCGTTTACCGGAGTCCAATGTTCTGTCCGCGCGTAGCAGGGAGCGGCTTGCTAGCTGCATGCTAGCATCGGGGATATCCGGGCGCAGCCAGGTTTCGGTTATAATAATCACACAACAGTCCCGGACGTAGTGGTTTCCCGTGAGCTGTAGATCCAGGTCATCCATTTTATGCAGCAGGGATCTGGCGTTGGAGAAAAACAGGCTCGGGAGAGGCGGCTTGTGCGGTTGTTTACGTAGCCTTAGCATTAGGCCAGACCGACGGCCTCGCTTTTGCTTCCTCTCTCTTCTTCGCCTGCGTCGCCTCCCAGACCCGACAACAATCCACGGAGACCCCGGCGGTCTCGCAATCTCGTCTGGGATGTTGTGCTTGCGGTGAAAGTCACTTGAAATAGGTATCCGTGCTTGGTATCCAATGTCCGTGAGTGAGTGGAAAGTGTACTTGGGATTCCCAGTACAGAGTGTGCCAAAGAGTGAAAATAAAAACATATAGGCAAGGAAAAAAGAGCACTGGCGTGGAGAGCCGTAAGCCGCTGCGTCCGTGCGCGCCGCCATCGTCAACGAGCTGTGTGCTCTGTTTTGACTTCTTGTGGGTTTATTTTGAGTAGTTGTGTTAGGTTCAAAATCAGCAAAAGGATCAGCAGACAAAACCAGTGAGGCAGAATGTTGAGTCTTTTCTCGCGAGGAGTGCATTCAGACTTACAGCAATCCGACTACACTAAAATCTGTTTACACTCCCCACTCTTTTTATTTGGAATGCCCTACCTACAATGTGAGACTAGCCCCTGATAGGTGGGGGGGAAAGCCTGGGCTTTGTCTCATGAGAGAAGAAACGAGATTCTATGTGAAACTAGAAGTCACAGACAGGATGCCATGAGAAACGAAAAGAGTGCAAGGACAAAATGCTATGTGAAACAAAGAAGTCATGTGAAAAGAGTGTAAAGACAAAATGACATGTGCAGACATCAACAAAATAGATTGAGCTATCAACAACTTTCTTGGATTCCCAGAGGTGTAGAAGGTCAGGAAGCTCCAGACAGCATTGTTTGACTTGTTGTGGACTGGTGGACGTCTGCAAGGCGAAACAGCAAGCATTCTGTGCAATAACTTTATTAATAAGTACTCATTAGGGAACGCATGATAACATATATATACAATTTATCTAACAATTTGTGTCAAATGAATTGCATTCTTTAGGTTCTCGCTAGTGCTAGTATTAGCTTACTTAATAACTTGACTGCAGTGCTTGTTTACAAGACGTTCATAAATATTGAGAGGAGATTTATTTTATTATGTGTTATGCATGGACAAGGCTTCTGCCATTGATATATTTTAATCAATCAAAATGTTTGCGGTACAAGTAAAGCTACCTCGGCTAAAAAACTACAAATATGTCGATCAGAAAAAGAGGCGCACATCTTGCGGACTGAAGGTTGTGGTGTGTGAAGTATCTCATTTGCATTTAAAGACACCGCACCAAAATGGCTTGCTCTCAGCCGCATCTCAGAACAAGTAGAAAAGATGTACCTGTGATGGTATCAAAACAAGGAATTCAGACAAAAAGCATCGCTGTTCCACTTTATATAGCCCACATCTGAATGAGTAAAACAGTAGAATTTATTACCGTGATACATGGGCCTTAAGAAAAAAAAACACACACTTTTGCATTTGTTACAGCAGGAAAGTTTTGTGATGAAATCATTATTAAAAGATGAACACTTTAAAAATCCAGTGAAATGCGCTATGATAATTTGAATGGTTAAAACTCATGAGCGTGCATGTGTGTGTGTGTATGTGTGTGTGTGTGTGTCTGTGTGCGTGTGCGCGTGTGTGTTTCCAGCTGGCAAATGTCATCCTGCAGGTTCCATTGCAGCTTCCGTTGATGTTGTTTCTTCTCCTGTGGTGAGTTTTTAAGTTTTTTTAGGTGCAATATAGATTGAATTGTTTTGATTTGCTTTTGAGAGAGAGAGAGAGAGAGAGAGAGAGAGAGAGAGAGAGAGAGAGAGAGAGAGAGAAAGAGAGAGAGAAATTCTCGTCAACCTCATTTTACACTTATGTAGGGTCACGTAGACAACAGCTTGAACAAGGAAGTCCAGACTTCCCTCTCATCTGCCACTTCTAGCTCTTCCAAAGGTAACGCATGGCAGTAACCCAGAGAGACAGTCTGGGAGACAATCTCTCAAGTGTGTCCTGGGACGTCCCCAGGTTCTCCTGTCGGTGAACATGGTGTTTGTTATAGACGATCCATCTCAAGCACATAAGTCCAATAACAGAACACCACTCAACACTCACTCAAGGTCTCACTGTCATTGCCTACATGATCATTGAAGTCACCTAACAGAAAGATGGAGTCCTCAGAAGGAGCACTCTCCAGCATTCCTTCTAAGGACAAAAAGTGGGTACTCTGGGCTGCTGCTTGGTGCATAGGCACAAACAGTCAAGACTCGTAGAGGCTAATCTCATGTCCACTGGGGTGAACCTCAACATAAAGGTGCCAAGCCTGGGAGCAAATTGTATGCCCACAACTGCTCAGACGTGGGCAACTCCAAAGTAGAAGAGTTTCCAAATCACCTCGCAAAGGACTGGTACCAGAGCCCAAGCTGTGTGTGAAGGCGAGCCTGACTACAGTGATCCGTCGTTTTTTGTTGGAGATGCATTCCAGAACCACCCACCAAAAACTAAATTCCTTAAAGTAGAAACAATATATATGTACATTATTTAGAAATTTAAACACCACTGTGTTGGAATTTTCAACATGTAGTGGTTGTTGTTAGCCGCGAGAGGGCATGGGTGTATTGTAAGTCAATTAGAAGTATGGTTTACCTTGCAAAGCAATGCAAAGTCCATCTTCTGTAATGACACACTACACTAACCGGGAGACATCATGCGTAACGAAACCAAAGAGAGTCATGGTTGCGCAAAAATCTCCTGTTGCATTGTGGTACAATACACAATATTAGTTTTTTTAAACCCTCCCCCATACTTTTATGCAAGATGAACCTTACCCATTCCCTTAATAACTATTGACACACTGTTCTGTGCGTGTATTGTACTTTTACAGTAAATAAAAGAACAAACACGTAATATTTTCACGTGTCCTGACTCCTTCTGCACCAGTTGGTGCTTCCTTCCTCACGCGTGGCCGGATGCCGCCTCCTGTGCTTGGACTCTGTCACGTCCGCAGTGATGCAAATTGCTCAGAGGGACGCCCCGCACTATCAGCGCTCATTCCCTCTGTCCCGACTCTTGGAGGGCAGTGCTTTTTTCCTACGTGCGCGACAGCCAGCCACACTTGTTTTCAGTGAAGCACGTTGCTCAGAGGCACGCCCCGCGCCATGAGCGCTCATTGTCTCTGTCCCAACTCTTTCTCCCCGGCGGTGCATTTTTCCTTCGTGCGTGGCTGTGTTACATCTCCACTCTCGCCCTATGGGCTGGCCAACACACTCGCTACGCTAGACCTCGGGGGCACGCGTCACCAATACGGTACAGCGGGTGCTAATCGGCACTGATCGCCACCACCTGTCCCGTCTTACCCGCTGATTAAGGTGTGTATACAGACACGGTCAGTCCTCGCCATTTCATCTGCTTTGTTACACGCACGCTTGCCATCTGGTTCCCGTTTGCCTGATCCGCTGTGTCGCGGTACAACTGGCTGGTTGTCAGCCTTGACACATGCAAGCCTTCCACCTGATTCCTGTTTGCCTGATCCGCTGTGTAACTAGATGCCACCACGACACGAGCTCGCTGACCGGCTCGTCAGTTGCTTCGTGGAACCGGTCTGCTGGTATTCTAGCCTCCCTTTTTCCTCTTTTTGCATTCCCTAAATAAACAGTCCGTGTTGCACATGGTTGTCCTGCCTCGTTTGTGACAGGCTGGCTGCCGCTCAGCTATCAGCGTGTATTCAAACGCCATTGTCCCGTTACTTATAAACCCGCGTTGTTTGTGTCAGGCTGGCTGCCACGCTTCTCGCGCTTGTACGCGGTGATGCACATTGCTCAGAGGCACGCCCCGCGCTATCAGTGTGTATTCCGCCATTCTCCTGTTACTTAGTATAAACCTGCGAAGTAGCATATTCCCAGAGTTGAAACGTGACGTGGTAAGGATCACTGTACAGTCAACCGCTCTGTTTTGCAGACCAGCTTGGGCTTCTTCCCTGCCAGAGAGGTGACATTCAATGTTTTAAGAGCTAGTTTTAGCCTCAGATCAAATGACCAAGGGAAAACCAAGTCTTTTTATTTTTGTCATACTAGGAGGTAATTTGAGCCAAAACCCCTCACCTAGAATCTGTTCGTCATAAAATTCAAAATACTCAGGATTGTTATCAAACTTCTTCAGAGCTGGCTGATGAGATGATTATTTGATTGAGGTAGGGAGACATGAACAATGGCCCTCCATTACCGCATGCCAGCTGTAAAGCAATTAGAATAACTGTTAGAGCAATAAGAAGGCAATATCATCAAGGCAATGATCATATCAGTCATAGTCTTGTTAAAGTAAGTTGTCGTACTTTACAATTTGACCCTTGATATGATAAAAGGAAGCTCCTTGCCTTTTCATTTCATTCCCTTAGGGCTATTGCGCATGTCGTGATGGTGTTGAGGGCATGGCATGTGACCGCTGTAAACCTCTGTACTGGAACTTGTCCCCCAACATTTTTGATGGATGCACTAGTAAGATTTTCTGATCCATTCGTACACTTCAAGTCCAACTCGTTCCCGCGACTGACTAGTGTGTGTGTGTGTGTGTGTGTGTGTGTGTGTGTGTGTGTGTGTGTGTGTGTGTGTGTGTGCGTGTGTGCGTGTGTGCGTGTGTGTCTGCGTGTGCGTGCGTGCGTGCGTGTGACTTCCCGCGCAGAGTGTGAGTGTAACATCGCTGGAACGCTGAGCGGTGTTGCAGAGTGTGCACAGGTGAGGAAGTCTTGATTGCTGCAAGGTTGCTGTTATTCTTGTGCAACATTTTTTCCTGTTTTTTTTTTTTTTTTCAATTTCCCAATTATACAACTGCAGGACAGTGGTCAGTGTCACTGCAAGCCAAATTCTTGCAGTAACACCTGCACCACCTGCAAAGATGGCTTCTACAACCTGCAGGAGTACCAGTACTTTGGCTGCCAAGGTGAGTCATACTTCTGCTTTAGAAGCTGGGTTTTCATTACCCTCAGAAATATGTAAACTGCGGAATAGCAGACTGGTAATGGAAACAAAACTAAAGCTCTCAAATATCTCAAAACATTTTTTACGATTTCATGAAGTGGATTTTGGGATGTGCCGACATTAAAATAAAAAGGTGTAGTGGAAACACATTTTTCACATTTCCACTAGTCATTTGATTGATTGATTGATTGATTGATTGATTGATTGATTGATTGATTGATTGATTGGTTGATTGATTGAACATTTATTGATCCAGGGGTGGGGAAATTCAGGCCCCAGCAGTATTCATACCACAGAGCGGGTATATAAAAGACACACAGATGGCATGAGCGCAACTCAATAGGCTCTTATAAGGCTGCCACACAATGGCGCCACATAGAAAGCCAGTAAGTGCGAAAGTTAAAAGCCATCAAAGCAAAGCAACAAGACAAAGGAAAAAAACTTAACAGCGGCCAACCAGCCCCCCTCTATACCAGAACACCCCAAAACACATAAAACAGCCTCCACGGGGTCCATAAACAGGTATAAGGGCAGTCAAGTTCAACGGTGTCCAATGGACCGTGGTTGTGAATCGGTAAAACATCACAAAACAGGCAAACGTGTGAGCAGCGTCCTGGGCACCCAGTCGGGGCACGTGCAGATGGTCACCATGGGGCTGGCACGGCGAAGGTCGTTGGTTCCGACGAGCACGAGGGAGCGGACTCCCCACAGGGGTCGCGGCTGCGAGGCCAAGGCGAGGGACTCGGTCAGCACCGGCCGGATGAGCAGGAAGCCGTCGTAGAGTCACGCCGGTTCCGACCGATGTGCGCAGCCATCCCGGTCCCAGGGAAAAAAAAAATATCCGATCTGAAGCGATCTGCACACGCTGAGGTGAGGTAGAAGGCACCAGCATCGCCGAATGGACAAATAGAAAGAAAGAAAAAGGAGAAAAGAAGGAAATAAAGTGGAAAAGAGAGAACATAGAGAACGGCGCCATACCAAAAAAAAAAAAAAAAAAAAGAAATTATTTGGCAATGCCTCTACGCGACGAGCACTGGATGATTGGTCTTAAAAAGAACGCATTATTTTTGCTCGGTGGGGCATAAATCTGATATTCGAGCGAAACTTTTGAAAGTGCGACTAATAATTTTTTTCGGTCGCACCGGTGCACTTAATGCTGCCCGGGTAAAAAACAGTAATAATTCTTGGCAAGTGCATCATCACTGTGTTCTCCTGTGACTGGACTCACACTCATGGCAGGACAATATTGTGCTCTAAACCAATAAGAGACGGAGTTTGGGCGGGTGTTTGCCTGTAGTTCTGTTCACGGCTCTTAGCTGTGTGTGTTGTTAGCGACCCTGAACTACAGTATCTTAACTGAAGCAAAAAGGAAAATAAATGCAACAAATCGAGGGAAAATGAAGAGAGGCATGAACAGGCATTTTATTCACCAAGAATACTAACCCGACTGTTACAACCAACCCTACAACTGAGAGTCCATCCAGCCAAAAGACGGAGCACTCGATTGGTAAAATGCTAAATTACAGTCCAGCGCTGCCCTGAATAGCATTTTAAGATAAACTGCAGCTAGCGATTCTTATGGAATACCATGAGGTGTCATTTCAGGACTCAGAACAAATCTAGCATGGGTATTATAAACAATAATAAGAGGATAAAGATTTCAGTTTGAAATTATTTGACACATTTTGTCTAAATAGTCTAAAATAGATTTTTTCCTGCTGTATTTTATCCCTTGCTATGTTTTGTGTGTTCAGGGTGCCAGTGTGATATTGGTGGCTCTGAGGGTCAAGCCTGTGATGAGCAGAGCGGTCGCTGTCACTGTAGACCGAATGTGCAGGGACTCAAGTGCAACTTGTGAGCTCAAAACCACTTCAGTATATACAACATCTCCCAAACACAAAGTTCATCCATAGCGCAGCAGAGAACAGAGATCTCACACATCCATAGTTGGTTTAATTTGATAGATTTGTGATGTGACCTTATGTGCAGAGCTGCTGTGGATCATTATTTTCTTGACCTTCACCACCTCAAGTTTGAGGCGGAAGAAGGCACCATGTTGGATGGCCGGCCGGTGCGCTTCGGCTACGACCCTGTGGAATTCCCTGGCTTCAGCTGGAGGGGTTATGCTCAAATGTCTCCCATCCAGGTCTGGAATATGAAGATGTGTTCTCTTTAGCTGTGTCTTTTCACCATTCACTGCTTGAAACTTCAAACTTCCTATACAGTGATCCCTCGCCAATTTGCACTTCACTTTTTGTGAATGCGCTACTTCGCTGGTT
Source organism: Syngnathus scovelli (assembly GCF_024217435.2). Classification (NCBI taxonomy): domain Eukaryota; kingdom Metazoa; phylum Chordata; class Actinopteri; order Syngnathiformes; family Syngnathidae; genus Syngnathus; species Syngnathus scovelli. Next base: position 28,358,698 of record NC_090848.1, read on the forward strand.
TATAAGTGACGGGAGAGCGGCGTTTAAATACACGCTGATAGTGTGCCTCTAAGAAACATGCGTCACTGCAGACAAGCGTGGGAAGCGCGCCAGCCAGGCTCTCATGAAAGAGGAAGGACAACCATGTGCACCAATGCAAAAACAGGAAAAGAAGAAAAGGGAGGCTCTAACACCAGCAGAGTGTTTGTGTAGGAGGCGACGGACGAGCTGATCAGCGAGCTCGTGTCGTGGTAGTGTCTCGTTACACAGCGGATCAGGCAAATTGGAATCAAGTGGAAGGCATGCGTGTCTCAAGCCAGACAACCAGCCAGGCATACCGCTACACAGCAGATCAGGCAAACGGGATTCAGGTGGCAGGCTTGTGTGTGACAAAGCAGACGAAAGGACGACGACTGACTGGCGCACGGCGTCCATATACACGCCCTAATCTGCGGGTAACACGCGACAGTTGATGGTGATCAGTGCCGATTAGCACATGCAGCTCCGTAGTGGCGAAGTGTGCTCCCGAGGCACGTCAACCCGCCAACAGGGCCAGAGCGGTGACATGACACAGCTGCCCACGAATAAAAATGCATCGCCGTAGAGAAAGAATCAGGACAGCGGCCAGCAATGAGTGCTCATAAGCCGGGGTGTGCCTCAGCGCAATGTACTTCACTGAGAAGGCTGGCTGCCGTGCACGTAAGAAAAAAAAATTAACTGGCGGGCCGAATTTGGTTCTAAATTTTGATCGGGGGGCCGAACCAGGAGCAGATGGATGTAGTGTTTGTGTGAAGTAATAGAAATGACATATAAAGGTAATTGCATAAAAGGCTTGTACTTTTAGTAGGTAGTAAAGCATGGATATTCAAAAAAAGCTTTTTGAAAACAAATGCATTTATTAACATCATTAAAAAAAATACTTCATCAAAAAACTACTATCAGTGATTCTCATTAAATACGACACTGTTATTATGAATAATAGTTTCCATCACTTCGGCACTGATGGAAATAGAGCGCGGAACGCGCTGGGTCCGTACTACTTAGTACGTACACGCACTTGTGAGTGTGCACCGAGCTTTCTGACATGGCTTCCGGGAGTAAATGCGCGGGCGGGCGCTTCCCCATCTATTGGAGAAACATACTAATTGCAGGGAAAATGACCCAAAAAAAGTTCAATACTACAATTTATTCAGGTTTGGCGGGCCAGATTTAACGGCCCCGTGGGCCGGATGTGGCCCACAGGCCGTAGTTTGCCCATGTCTGTTCTACACCATTCACTTTATTAGTGTGAAGGCGAACCATTCACTTTATTATTATTATATTTTATTCCTCACACTTTTTTGACGCGTTTCTAGTTAGTTAGTTAGGTCGTCCTCAGACGAGCTTCCATAGTAGAAGCTATACATTGTAATAATGACTGTGGGGCGCAGCTCCTCACAGCATCCCATATCTAACCCTTAATGCTGAGTGTCAAGCAGGGAGGCATTGGGTTCCATTTTATAGTATGTTGGTATGACTCGGCCTGGGATCGAACCCACAACCTCCCAGTCTCAGGGCTGACACTCATACCACAAGGCCACGCGCTTCTCCTTCCACATAATTCATCCAATTCACTCATTTCAATTTTGACATATTCCAAAAATTCACGCGACGGGTGCTTGCATTCATCTCATTCCAAAAATTTTCCGTTTGCGCAAAATTCGCAATATTATTATATATATTTTTTTTCCCATTCATTCTTAATGGCAGATTCAACATTTCACATTTACGTCGTTCCAGTTTGAAATTCACATCATTCAGCACATTCAAATCACATTCGGAAAGATTCTCGACATTCCCAAAATTGCAAAATTCAAAAATTTCACATTTCCACGTCTAAAATTTCCGCAAAATTTCAAAAAATTTCATTTTTCACCTCTAATTTCCACATTTTTCAACCGATTCAACCCATTCCAACTTTCAACTGTTCATCGTTTACCTACCTATTCCACAATTTCCCACTTCACATAAATTCCAAATTTTCCAAAATTCATGCCAAATTCTCCAAAATTTCGTTTTTCCCTTTTAATTTCTACATTTTTCCACCGATTCAACCCGTTCCGACTTTCAACCGTTCATCTTCTGCCCACCTATTCCACAACATTCAGCACATTCAAATCACAATCGGAAAGATTCCCGATATTCCCAAAATTGCCAAATTCAAAAATGTCACAATTTCACAAAATTTCGTGTTTTCACCTCAAATGTCTACACTTTTCCACCGATTCAACCTATTCCAACTTTCAACTGTTCATCTCTTGCCTACCTATTCCAAAATTTCCCACTTACCGAAAATTCCAAATTTTCAAATTTGAAATTCACGCCAAATTCTCCAAAATTTCATTTTTCTACTCTAATTTCTACATTTTTCAACCGATTCAACCCGTTCCAACTTTCAACTGTTCATTTTTTGCCTACCTAACAACTTCCCATTTACCAAAAATTCAAAAATTTCAAAGTTGAAATTCATGCAAATTCTCCAAAATTTGGTTTTCCGTTCTGATTTCTTCATTTTTCAACTGATTCAACCGATTCCAACTTTATTCACTTTGTTCACCTTATGCTTACCATATTCACCCCCTTCACCCCCACTTCCATTATGCTTACCAAATTCACCCCTTCACCCCCACTTCAACAATGTGGTGGCCATCTTGGATTGACCCAGAACTGCCCCAAAATGAACACAAAGTGAACCGGAAGTGCCCCATAACAAACAGGAAGGGCCCCAAAATGAACAGGAAGTGACCCAACATTACCAGCAAGTTAACCGGAAGTGCCCCAATTTTAACAGGAAGTGACCCAAATCAAAACGAAAGTGAGCCAAATAAACCGGAAGTGACCTTTATAAACCGGAAGTGACCCAAATTAATCGGAAGTGACCTCAGCTAAACCGGAAGTGCACTAAATTAAACTGGAAGTGGCCCAGATAAACCAGGAGTTACCTTATTTCAACAAGAAGTGCCCTAAATGAAACCAGAAGTGACCTAAATTTAGCATTTGCTCTAACTTTTACAATTATTTTCCGATTCAATCTGAATTTTGTTCCAAATTTCAAAACTTTGGCGCAATTTTAACCCACTTATCAAAAATCAAAAATTTTCAATTTTGAAATTCACCACAAATTATCCAAAATTTCATTTTACACTTCTATTTTCTACATTTCTCAAGTAATTCAAGTTGTTTCAGTATCATTCGGTAGCATTCCCCAAGAAGTTATTCAAAGTCTTCGCCTTCACACGCAATTTCTCCAGAAATTGCATTTACTAGTTAGTGTGAAGGTGAAGACCTTCACACTATTGTTATACCTGTCCTTTATTAGTGTGAAGGTGAAGTCCTTCAGACTATTGTTATCCCTGTCCTTTATTGTGTGAAGGCCTTATTGTGCTTTATTATTATTGTGTGAAGGCGAAGGCCTTCACACGTTATTGTGCTTTATTATTATTGTGTGAAGGCGATGGCCTTCACACATATGTTATTGTTGTACTTTATTATCAGAGTGAAAGCGAAGGCCTTCACACTTATGTTATTCTACACGTTTACTTTATTATTATATTTTATTCCTCGCACTTTTTTGACCTGCTACTCGTTCCACATAACCCATCCGATTCACTCCATTCCAATTTTGACATATTCCAAAAATTCACGCGAGGGGTGCTTGCATTCACCTCATTCCAAAACATTTCCGTTTTCGCAAAATTCACAAATTTCCGACAAATTTCCGACAAATTTCCGACGAATTTACGACGAATTTACGACGAATTTACAAAATTTTTTCCCCATTCATCCTTAATTCAAATCACATTTGGAAAGATTCTCGACATTCCCAAAATTGCAAAATAAAAAAAATCACGTTTTCATGTTTCAATTTTCCGCAAAATTTCACAAAATTTTATTTTTCACCTCTGATTTCCACGTTGTCCAACCAATTCAACCCATTCCAACTTTCAACCATTCATCGTTTGCCTACCTATTCCACAATTTCCCACGTCCTAAATTTAAAATTCACGCCAAATTCTCCAAAATGTAGTTTTTCCCTTCTTATTTCTTCATTTTTCCACCAATTCAACCCATTCCAACTTTCAACTGTTCATCTTTTGTTTACCCATTCCATAACATTCATCATGTTCAAATCACATTCGGAAAGATTGTCGATATTCCATAAATTGCCAAGTTAAAAAATTTCATGTTTTCACGTTTAAAATTTCTGCAAAATCTCACAAAATTTTGTTTTTCACCTCTAATTTCTACATTTTACAATCAATTCAACCCGTTCCAACTTTCAACTGCTCATCTTTTACCTACCTATTCCACAACTTCCCACTCACTGAAAATTTCAAATTTTCAATTTTGAAATTCTCATCAAATTCTCCAAAATTTGGTATTTCCCTTCTAATTTCTACATTTTTCAACCGATTCAACCCAATCCAACTTTATTTACTTTGTTCACCTTATGCTCACCATATTCACCCCCTTCACCCCCACTTCCACTATGCTTACCCAATTCACCCCTTCACCCCCACTTCCACAATGTGGCGGCCATCTTGGATTGACGCAGAAATGCCCCAAGATGAACAGGAAGTGAACCGAAAGTACCCCAATTTTAACAGGAAGTGAACCGGAAGTGTCCCAAATCAAACAGGAAGTGACCCAAATTAAACCGTAAGTGACCTAAATCAAACCGGAAGTGACCTAAATTGAACCGGAAGTGCCCACAATAAACCGGAAGTGACTTTATTTCAACAAGAAGTACACAAAATGAAACCAGAAGTGACCCAAATTTAACATTTGCTCTTACTTTTACAATTTTTGTCAGATTCAACCCGTTTCAACTTTAGAACTCCAACGTGAATCTCTTAAACCTGTAGTTTTTGTTTCGTTCCAAATTTCAAACACTTTTGGGTGAAATTATTTTTTAAAATTCCCATTCATTCTCTATGGGACATTACACATTTGCTCTAACTTCTTCATTTTTCAAACGATTCAACTCGTTCCAACTTTCAACTGTTCATCCTTTGCCTAGCTATTCCACAACTTCCCAATCACCCAAAATTCGACATTTACAACTTTGAAATTCACCCCAAATTCTCCAAATTATCTACGTATGATGCACTTTTGTAAACTACCAGCTTGCACTGCATGTTATTGGACCAGCAGTGTGTTATATTTATTGCATTGTGAACTCTGTTTTTTCTGTTTGTCTTCCTCTTTTTTAAATGTCACGAGCTATTTGACAACAAATTTTCCCCAGAGGGAACAATAAAGGTTTCAATCAATCAAAATTTTATTTTACACTTCTCATTTCTACATTTCTCAAGTAATTTGACTCGTTTTAACATTTCTGCAGTATTCCCCCAGAAGTTATTCAGTTTCTTCGCCTTCACACGCAATTTCTCCAGAAACTGCATTTTTTAGTTTCTAAATTATACCGTATTGGCCCAAATATAAGACGACCCTGACTATAATACGACCCCCTCTTTTTCAAGACTCAAGTTTGAAAAATACTTTTTGAACACCAAATTTATTTTTTATACAGAAAATAATTACAGTACATCTGAAACAAATGATAATATATTCGAGAGAAAAATCATGTTATTTTGCCTCATTCAAATCATGCAATACTGTCTATCACATCTTAATATCTGAACATTTAAATATGTAAAATAAAGTGCAATCACATTTGTAAATGAATTGCTTCTGGTTTTTGAAATGTAAATAAACCAATCAACAACAAAATTGCAATAACTGCATTAACCATCAAAGTGAAGTCTTACTGGAACTGTAGTGTTGAAACAAATCTGAATAAGGAAAAACATTGCAATAAAACAATGCAAACTGGTTTAAACTTGAGTGTAGCTGAGATCTGTCATGTCAGAACATTACTCACAAAAATCCTCTGCCTCACTGTGCTCAGTGTCACTGTCCTCACATTTTCTGTTATCTCTTCTCTTATTTTTTTCTCTTTTCTTTCTTACGCTATTTTTTATTTTTCTTCTTCGTGCTACCACTATTTTTATTTTTATTCTTTGTGGCAGGGGTTCGCTTTGGCCTGGGGAGTTAAGTTCAGCATTCGCTTTAAAGATATCTGGCACCATCTAGCGTTGTGAATTGGTATAATGTCTAGACCCCGAATGTAAGACAACCCCCTTTTTTTCTTATTTCAATGCAAAAAACACCGTCTTGTATTCGGGCCAATACGGTACATACCATATTTTCTTTTTCTTTGCTTCGGGTTAAAAGGCGCAGACTCAATTCAGGGGCCTTTCCTTTACTTAATCCACACTTAATGCACCGCAGTGTAGGGCGCATGCATACCATGACTTACGGTAAAAATAAAAAAAATGAAAAAAACATCACAGAAGCAAGACAGTGAGTTCAGTTGTACTTTATTCTACTTTTTAATAATGTACTGTATTGTACTCGCATTGTTAATTGATATTTATACACAAATCCAACAAAGTCCTCATATTCTGTATCCAAATCAAACAGTTGGGCAAGTTCGCCATTAAACACGACAAGTTCCCTTGTTGTCATTGTCTCGCCATCACGTTATTTTTCAGCAACGATCCCGGCTTTCTAGAAAGCTTGAGTTGTGTCTCGTAAGCATGTTTCTTTGTCGATTCCGTTTTAGAGGGTCCTACTGCTGTTTGCTTTGCACAAACGATAGTACAGTAATCCCTCGCTACATCGCAGTTTGTTTATCGCGGTTTCACTAAATCGCAGATTTTTTTTCAAAATAAAAAAAAATAAAAGTCAAAATAAAACTTCTAAATTGAGGAATTATGGCACAAAACTTCCCCACACGCCAGCAGAAGGCAAGGAGTGCCCACACAATTGCAGTGCATACACTTGTACCTTTTTATAAAAAATATTGTTATAATTAGAGTTCTAAAAACACATTTACAGTGTTGTATCTTGTTATAGAATTTTTTTAATAATAATAAAAGAGTTCTAAAAACATATTTACAGTATGTACACATGTACCTTGTTATAAAAACACTTATAATAAAATAGGTTCGAAAAACATATTTACAGTATGTGTTAAGAATTCTCCATGTTATTTGTTATTCAGCCGTGCTTTAATTTGAGGTAGGGTAAATTATTTTGAAGGCCGTTTTCAGGCGATACCACTTCCTGTTTTACGTTCATGTACATAGTATGTACATATGTCGGTTACAGTGGTACAGGAGTCATTGACGATGTAAGTGGGTGTCCTAACAAGAGAAATGAACGATGATGTGTCTAACCTTTAGGAGAATGTACCGTATTTTCCGGACTATAAGTCGCACCAGCCATAAAATGCCCCAAAAAGTGAAAAAAAAACATATATAAGTCGCTCCGGAGTATAAGTCGCATTTTGGGGGGCAATTTATTCGACAAAATCCCACACCAAAAACAGTCATGAACGAGCAACAACAGGCTAAACGATAGCATCAACAGGCTAAACGATAGGTATGCTAACGTGACAAACACAAACAAAGAGGTGAGAACGGGCCTGACGTAACATATAAAGTGATTAAGGACAACTATTACATGAATAACATGTTTATAAAACCATCGGTGTCACTCCAATTCATTAAATCCATCGATCGTTCGATACGATAGCAACAGGCTAAATCAGGTCTGGGCAAACTACGGCCCGCGGGCCACATCCGGCCCGCGGGACCGTTTAATCCGTCTCGCCAACCCTAAATAAATTGTATTATTAAACTTTTTTTTTTTCGGTCATTTTGCCTGCAATGACTGCGTTTCCCCAGTAGATGGGGAACCACTCGCCTGCACATTTACTACCGGAAGCCGTGTCAGAAAGCTCGGTGCACACTCACAAGTGCGTGTACGTACTCAGTAGTACGGAAATGGCGCACTCGCGCTCTATTTGCAGCAGTGCCGAATTTAGATTGTGGGCTGTGACTACAGCATTCTTGTAATTTGCGCGCCGAGTTTTCGGATACAGTTTTACGCTAAAGCCACCCACAAACCTTCCTCTGGAATCCTTCCATTAAAATGAGTCGCCCAAGGAAAAGCAAGGTGGACACTGAGTGCCGAGTGTTTAAAAAGAGTGGCCAATTTGGCTCGACGTACGCGACGTGGCGTTCAGCCACATGAACATCAACATCAAATGAACACTGAAAATGAAGGGGAGGCTTTCAAGTTTGTTGTAAAAAAATGCATTTTGAATATGAGCTGTACAAATAGCAGGGATTGAAACTAGCGACCATTCTCATTTTCAAACAATGCAGGATGCTCAAGGACATTGATGCACCACCTGTTTGTGACTAATCTTAACCTTTAAAGTTCTTAAGGCTTACTTTAAGGAAGTGTTTTCCGTTTCCTCACTTCTGTTACCAGGTGTTTGTGAGTTAAAACTCACTGATTTTCAGATACCCCTCACCGTGTTGCCGTTTTGATTACTTTATTTGGATGTATGCTTTCACCGATTCTTCAAGATGATATATTTGGTCAAAATGTTTGCCGTTTGATGTGATCTCATAAGATAAACATACATCTTTCATTAATCTGACCTGCAGGCACTGAAGTGATGGAGACTGTTATTCATAATAACAGTGTCATATTTTATGAGAATCACTGATAGCAGTTTTTTAGGGATGTTTTTTTTTTTTAATGCTGTTAATAAATGCATTTGTTTTCAAAAAACCTTTTTTGAATATCCATGCTTTACTACCTACTAAAGGCCAAAACCTTTTATGCAATGACCTTTACAGGTCGTTTATATTACTTCACACAAACACTACATCCATCTGCTCCTGGTTCGGCCCCCCGGTCAAAATTTAGAACCCAATTCGGCCCGCAAGTCAAAAGGTTTGCCCACCCCTGGGCTAAATGATAGGTATGCTAACGTGATAAACATCAACGAGGAGCTGAGAACGGACCTGACGTAACATATAGAGTGATTTAGGACAACTATTACATAAATAACATGTTTATAAAACCATCGGTGTCACTCCAATTCATTAAATCCATCGATCGTTCGATACGATAGCAACAGTCTAAACGATAGGTATGCTAACGTGACAAACACAAACGAAGAGCTGAGAATGGGCCTGACGTAACATATAGAGTTATTAAAGAAAACGATTACATGAATAACACGTTTATAAAATCATCTGTCACTCCAATTCATTAAATCCATCGATCGTTCTTTGTCAACAATGCGGCTGAGGGCGCTGGCACTTCAAAATATTCCACAGGCTCATATAACGATAGATAAACTATATTTCAAATAACTCTAATATAAGAAATAATATCAAACCATCCGTGCACTTTAAATCCATTAAATCCATCGATCAAATTCCTCGTCCTTTGTCAACATCGCCGCGCGTGCGCCCTGACGTCAGCCTCGTCTTTATTCCGCAGATCTAGTATATAACTATATTGTAGCGTTAACAAAGTACAAGGATAGACGTGGGTTTGGCAAACGGCTCTTTATTAAACAAAACAAACTTCCAAGCGTGTGGCGGTGTGGACTTCCAGACACGAGAGCTCCATGGCATAGGACCGGGCGTGCGCAATGGCCATGTCCGAGCCCCATGCACCGTTTGCGGACCGCCACTCAGCCGAGCGCCGGCCCCCGACTCAGTTGAGTAGGACCGGGCGTGCGTAAAAGCCATAATAGTTTTTCATAATAGTTTTTCTTCTTCTATGTCACTCCAAATCCTTAATTCCTTCAAACTCTTTGTCCCCTCTGTCACTTAGAAATGATCACCGCTAATGATGCCGGTAGTCCTTCCGTGGGTACCTTTTGTCCTTTATGTAAAGAACCGCCGCGCCGTGCCACTGACGTCACTTGAAATAGTAATCCCTTGGTACGCCACGGTTCTCCAAACTTTCTTTCTGCTGCTCGATTACTATTTTCAGCTGCATATTTTACAACCTGAAGTTTGTAACCTGCAAATTATGAGTTTCTTTTTGGTGCCATTTTTCTTAAGCCAACCCAGTTGGTGAGTCACAGCCAACGGTGAAATTTAGAGCGCCCTCATCCAGTTTCGTCTGAAAATATATATTTTTTTTCAGATGTAGTTTTTTGTTTTGTTTATTTGGTTGTTTTATCAAAGTCAAAGTCTGCTTTATTGTCGATTTTTTTTCATATACCAAGACACACAAAGAGATTGAAATTACGTTCCCACTATCCCTCGGTGACACATATGCATACAAGCAACACAAAAAAACAAGAAGGCACAAACAATGAATAAATAAGCGTGTTGAATAAATGATAAATAAACAAATAATAATAAATGATAATAATAAATATAAGAGGAGCAAAAATGAAGCAAGTGGACTTGGATATGGTGCTTTAAAGTGTTAATTGCTTTATTTGATGTTTTGTCTATTTTTTTATGTTTTGAATATGTTCAAGATAAAGATATAAAAGCATGTAAAGTGAGCAACTATACTAAAAATAACATGGGAAGTGTTCAACTATACTTGTAAGTAAGTGATGTCTTAATGATCAAGTAAAAATTTGTAAAAAAAAAAAACATATATAAGTCGCTCCTGAGTATAAGTCGCCCCCCCACTCAAACTATGATAAAAACCACGACTTATAGTCTGGAAATTACGGTAGTATTGCTCCAAATGTTTGTTTAAATTCCTTTAGAGGTCCGTTTTCGCGTGTTAGCATGATCGTGAATTAGAACCTTTCCGCTAACTCGTTAGCCTGCCCAGTACTTCTTGTTAACATATTACACGCACACACATATATTTATATTTTCAATATTTATACAATATTTTCTGTGTTATTTATACTATTAATGTATTATTTACATGTTTGAAACAAATATTTAATGTTCTAATAATAAAATATGCACTGGTTTCATATACATTTATTGACACACAAAAAATGTACTGATAAAAAAAATGTACAGATGAAAGTGTGACCGTACTTCACGGATTTCATTTATCACGGGTGGTTTTTGGAACCAGTTATCCGTGATAAACGAGGGATTACTGTATTTATTTATCAATGGCGGCGAAGGTACGTACTCTACGTGTTACGTACAGATTGGTTTTCTGCCCCGAATTACGCAAAACGTAATGTCCTCTGATTGGTTCATTGGGTCAACACATTACGCCATACGTCTTTGTGTGGCAGAAGCCACTCTCAACAACTTTATGGATTTTGGAATTCGGTCCACACAAGGCGCACCTTATTGTCTGAAGGCGATGGCCTTCACACATATGTTATTCTACACCATTCTCTATTATTTGTGTGAAGGCGATGGCCTTCACACATGTTATTCTACACCATTTTCTATTATTGTGTGAAGGCGATGGCCTTCACACATATGTTATTCTACACCATTCTCTATTATTGTGTGAAGGCGATGGCCTTCACACATATGTTATTCTACACCATTCTCTATTATTGTGTGAAGGCGAAGGCCTTCACACATATGTTATTCTACACCATTCTCTATTATTATTGTGTGAAGGCGATGGCCTTCACACATATGTTATTCTACACCATTCTCTATTATTATTATTATTATTGTGTGAAGGCGATGGCCTTCACACATATGTTATTCTACACCATTCTCTATTATTGTGTGAAGGCGATGGCCTTCACACATATGTTATTCTACACCATTCTGTATTATTATTATTATTATTAGTGTGAAGGTGAAGACCTTCACACTATTGTTATTGCTGTCCTTTATTAGTGTGAAGGTGAAGACCTTCACACTATTGTTATTGCTGTCCTTTATTGTGTGAAGGCGATGGCCTTCACACATATGTTATTCTACACCATTCTCTATTATTATTATTATTATTATTATTAGTGTGAAGGTGAAGACCTTCACACTATTGTTATTGCTGTCCTTTATTAGTGTGAAGGTGAAGACCTTCACACTATTGTTATTGCTGTCCTTTATTATTAGTGTGAAGGTGAAGACCTTCACACTATTGTTATTGCTGTCCTTTATTATTAGTGTGAAGGTGAAGACCTTCACACTATTGTTATTACTGTCCTTTATTAGTGTGAAGGTGAAGACCTTCACACTATTGTTATTGCTGTCCTTTATTATTATTATTATTATTATTATTAGTGTGAAGGTGAAGACCTTCACACTATTGTTATTGCTGTCCTTTATTATTATTATTAGTGTGAAGGTGAAGACCTTCACACTATTGTTATTGCTGTCCTTTATTATTATTATTAGTGTGAAGGTGAAGACCTTCACACTATTGTTATTGCTGTCCTTTATTAGTGTGAAGGTGAAGACCTTCACACTATTGTTATTGCTGTCCTTTATTAGTGTGAAGGTGAAGACCTTCACACTATTGTTATTGCTGTCCTTTATTATTAGTGTGAAGGTGAAGACCTTCACACTATTGTTATTGCTGTCCTTTATTATTATTATTATTATTATTATTATTATTAGTGTGAAGGTGAAGACCTTCACACTATTGTTATTGCTGTCCTTTATTAGTGTGAAGGTGAAGACCTTCACACTATTGTTATTGCTGTCCTTTATTATTAGTGTGAAGGTGAAGACCTTCACACTATTGTTATTGCTGTCCTTTATTATTATTAGTGTGAAGGTGAAGACCTTCACACTATTGTTATTGCTGTCCTTTATTATTAGTGTGAAGGTGAAGACCTTCACACTATTGTTATTGCTGTCCTTTATTATTATTAGTGTGAAGGTGAAGACCTTCACACTATTGTTATTGCTGTCCTTTATTATTAGTGTGAAGGTGAAGACCTTCACACTATTGTTATTGCTGTCCTTTATTAGTGTGAAGGTGAAGACCTTCACACTATTGTTATTGCTGTCCTTTATTATTATTAGTGTGAAGGTGAAGACCTTCACACTATTGTTATTGCTGTCCTTTATTAGTGTGAAGGTGAAGACCTTCACACTATTGTTATTGCTGTCCTTTATTATTAGTGTGAAGGTGAAGACCTTCACACTATTGTTATTGCTGTCCTTTATTATTATTATTATTATTCTACTTATTCCGCTCACTTTTTTGTCCGTTAACTACTTCCACATACTTCAACCGATTCACTCCATTCCACTTTTCACTGATTCCAAATATTCATGACATGGGTGCTTACATTTTTTTTCGTTCAAAAAATTTTCCGTTTTCGCAAAATTCACAAAATTCCGGCAAATTCTTCCCCATTCATTCTTAATGGCAGATTCAACATTTCACATTTATGTTGCTCCAGTTTGAAATTCACTTAATTCAACATATTCAAATCACATTGGGGACATTCCCAAACTTGCCAATTTAAACAATTTCACGTTTTCACTTTTAAAATTTGCACAAAATTTCGCAAAATTTCACAAAATTTAGTTTTTCACTTCTAATTTCTACATTTTTCCACCGATTCAACTCGTTCCAACTTTCAACTGTTCATCTTTTGCCTACCTATTCCACAACTTCCCACTTTCCAAAATTTCCAAATTTTCAATTTTGAAATTCACACCAAATTTTCCAAAAATTTAGTTTTTCCCTTCTAATTTCTACATTTTTCAACCGATTCAACCCATTCCAACTTTATTCACTTTGTTCACCTTATGCTTACCATATTCACCCCCTTCACCCTCACTTCCACAATTCAACCCTTGACCCCCACTTCCTGAGTGGCGGCCATCTTGGATTGACCCTGAAGTGCCCCAATGAACTCTGAATGAACCGGAAGTGCCCCAAATCAAACCGGAATTGACCCCAAATGAACCGGAAGTGACCTCAGGTTAACCGGAAGTGGCCCCAAATCAAACCGGAAGTGACCCCAAATCAAACCGGAAGTGACCTTTTTAAAACGGAAGTGACCCCAAATAAACCGGAAGTGACCTCAGCTGGACCGGAAGTGCCTCTAATCAAACCGGAAGTGACCCAAATAGACCGGAAGTGACCCAAATCAAACCGGAAGTGACCATATTTCAACATTAAGTGCCCAAAATACCTACATTTGCGCTAACTTTTGCAAATTTTGACCGATTAAAACCGTTTCTACATTTTAACCCCAAAAGTGAACCTCCTGAAGCCGTTTTTTTTCCTTTTGTTCCAAATTTCAAAAGATTTTGGCGCAATTTTTTTTTCTTTTAATTCCCATTCATTCTTCATTAGGATTCAAGATTTGCTCTAACTTCTACATTTTTTAACCGATTCAACTCGTTCCAACTTTCAACTGTTCAATTTTGGTTTTCTACTCTAATTTCTACTTTTTTCAACTTATTCAACCCATTCAACTTATTCAACCCATTCCACCTTTCAACTGTTCATCATTTTCCTACCTATTCCACAACTTCCCACTTACCCAAAATTCCAAATTTTCAGTTTTGAAATTCACACCCAATTTTCCCAAATTTCCTTTTCCCTTGTAATTTCTACATTTTTCAACCGATTCAACTCTTTTCAACATCATTCTGCAGCATTCCCCAAGTATTTATTCAACCTCTTCACCTTCACACGCAATTTCTTCAGGAATTGCAAATTCTAGTTATTATTATTATTCTACTTATTCCGCTCACTTTTTTGTCCGTTAACTACTTCCACATACTTCAACCGATTCACTCCATTCCACTTTTCACTGATTCCAAATATTCATGACACGGGTGCTTACATTTTTTTCGTTCAAAAAATTTTCCGTTTTCGCAAAATTCACAAAATTCCGGCAAATTCTTCCCCATTCATTCTTAATGGCAGATTCAACATTTCACATTTTTGTTGTTCCAGTTTGAAATTCACTTATTTCAACACATTCAAATCACATTGGGGACATTCCCAAACTTGCCAAATTCAAAAATTTCACGTTTTCACTTTTAAAATTTGCACAAAATTTTGCAAAATTTCACTAAATTTAGTTTTTCACTTCTAATTTCTACATTTTTCCACCGATTCAACTCGTTCCAACTTTCAACTGTTCATCTTTTGCCTACCTATTCCACACCTTCCCACTTAGCAAAATTTCCAAATTTTCAATTTTGAAATTCACACCAAATTTTCCAAAAATTTAGTTTTTCCCTTCTAATTTCTATATTTTTCGACCGATTCAACCCATTCCAACTTTATTCACTTTGTTCACCTTATGCTTACCATATTCACCCCCTTCACCCCCACTTCCACAATTCAACCCTTGACCCCCACTTCCAGAGTGGCGGCCATCTTGGATTGACCCTGAAGTGCCCCAATGTACGCGGAATGAACTGGAAGTGCCCCAAATCAAACCGGGATTGACCCCAAATGAACCGGAAGTGACCTCAGGTAAACCGGAAGTGACCCCAAATCAAACCGGAAGTGACTCCAAATCAAACCGGAAGTGACCTTTTTCAACCGGAAGTGACCTTTTTAAACCGGAAGTGACCCCAAATAAACCGGAAGTGACCTGAGCTAGGCCGGAAGTGCCTCTAATCAAACCGGAAGTGACCCAAATCAAACCGGAAATGACCATATTTCAACATTAATTGCCCTAATTACCTACATTTGCGCTAACTTTTGCAAATTTTGCCCGATTAAACCCATTTCAACATTTTAACCCCAAAAGTGAACCTCCTGAAGCCGTTTTTTTCCTTTTGTTCCAAATTTCAGAAACTTATTCAACCCATTCGACCTTTCAACTGTTCATCATTTTCCTACCTATTCCACAACTTCCCACTTACCCAAAATTCCAAATTTTCAATTTTGTAACTCACACCCAATTTTCCCAAATTTCCTTTTTCCCTTGTAATTTCTACATTTTTCAACCGATTCAACTCTTTTCAACATCATTCTGCAGCATTCCCCAAGTATTTATTCAACCTCTTCACCTTCACACGCAATTTCTTCAGGAATTGCAATTTCTAGTTATTATTATTATTATTCTACTTATTCCGCTCACTTTTTTGTCCGTTAACTACTTTCACATACTTTAACCGATTCACTCCATTCCACTTTTCACTGATTCCAAATATTCATGACACGGGTGCTTACATTTTTTTCGTTCAAAAAATTTTCCGTTTTCGCAAAATTCACAAAATTCCGGCAAATTCTTCCCCATTCATTCTTAATGGCAGATTCAACATTTCACATTTACGTTGCTCCAGTTTGAAATTCACTTAATTCAACACATTCAAATCACATTGGGGACATTCCCAAACTTGCCAAATTCAAAAATTTCACGTTTTCACTTTAAAAATTTGCACAAAATTTTGCAAAATTTCACAAAATTTAGTTTTTCACTTCTAATTTCTACATTTTTCCACCGATTCAACTCGTTCCAACTTTCAACTGTTCATCTTTTGCCTACCTATTCCACACCTTCCCACTTACCAAAATTTCCAAATTTTCAATTTTGAAATTCACACCAAATTTTCCAAAAATTTAGTTTTTCCCTTCTAATTTCTACATTTTTCAACCGATTCAACCCATTCCAACTTTATTCACTTTGTTCACCTTATGCTTACCATATTCACCCCCTTCACCCCCACTTCCACAATTCAACCCTTGACCCCCACTTCCAGAGTGGCGGCCATCTTGGATTGACCCTGAAGTGCCCCAATGAACTCGGAATGAACCGGAAGTGCCCCAAATCAAACCGGAATTGACCCAAAATGAACCGGAAGTGACCTAAGGTAAACCGGAAGTGACCCCAAATCAAACCGGAAGTGACCCCAAATCAAACCGGAAGTGACCTTTTTAAACAGGAAGTGACCCAAAAAAAACCGGAAGTGATCTCAGGTAGACCGGAAGTGCCTCTAATCAAACCGGAAGTGACCCAAATAGAC
This sequence comes from Syngnathus scovelli, assembly GCF_024217435.2. Classification (NCBI taxonomy): domain Eukaryota; kingdom Metazoa; phylum Chordata; class Actinopteri; order Syngnathiformes; family Syngnathidae; genus Syngnathus; species Syngnathus scovelli. Next base: position 28,375,449 of record NC_090848.1, read on the forward strand.
CGGAAGTGACCCAAATCTAACCGGAAGTGACCATATTTCAACATTAGGTGCCTTAAATACCTACATTTGGGCTAACTTTTACAAAGTTTGGCCGATTAAACCCGTTTCAACATTTTAACCCCAAAAGTGAACCTCCTGAAGCCGTTTTTTTCCTTTTGTTGCAAATTTCCAAAAATTTTGGCGCAATTTTTTTTCTTTTAATTCCCATTCATTCTCTATTAGGATTCAAGATTCGCTCAAACTTCTACATTTTTTAACCGATTCAACTCGTTCCAACTTTCAACTGTTCATCTTTTGCCTTCCTATTCCACAACTTCCCACTTACCAAAAATTCTCTGCAATTTTGTTTTTCTACTGTAATTTCTACATTTTTGAACCGATTCAACCCATTCCAACTTTATTCACTTTGTTCACCTTATGCTTACCATATTCACCCCCTTGACCCCCACTTCCAGTGTGGCGACCATCTTGGATTGACCTTGAAGTGCCCCCAATGAACCCAGAATGAACCAGAAGTATCTCAAATCAAACCGGAAGTGACCTTAGGTAAACCAGAAGTGACCTTAGGTAAACCGGAAGTGACCCCAAATCAAACCGGAAGTGACCCCAAATCAAACCGGAAGTGACCTTTTTAAACCGGAAGTGACCTTTTTAAACCGGAAGTGGCCTCAGCTAGACAGGAAGTGCCTCTTATCAAACCGGAAGTGACCCAAATAGACCGGAAGTGACCCAAATCAAAACGGAAGTGACCATATTTCTACATTAAGTGCCCTAAATACATACATTTGCACTAACTTTCGCAAATTTTGCCCGATTAAACCCGTTTCAACATTTTAACCCCAAAAGTGAACCTCCTGAAGCCTTTTTTACCTTTTGTCCCAAATTTCAAAAAATTTTGGTGCAATTTTTTTTCTTTTAATTCCCATTCATTCTCTATTAGGATTCAAAGTCCCAATGATCATCGTCACACACACATCTGGGTGTGGTGAAATTTGTCCTCTGCATTTAACCCATCCCCATGTGATTTTAATCCATCCCCTGGGGGAGAGGGGAGCAGTGAGCAGCAGCGGTGCCGCGCTCGGGAATCATTTGGTGATCTAACCCCCAAATTCCAACCCTTAATGCTGAGTGCCAAGCAGGGAGGCAATGGGTCCCATTTTTATAGTCTTTGGTATGACCCGGCCGGGGTTTGAACCCACAACCTTCCAGTCTCAGGGCGGACACTCTACTACTAGGCCACTGAGCTGGTTAATTCAAGATTTGCTCTAACTTCTACATTTTTTAACCGATTCAACTCGTTCCAACTTTCAACTGTTCCTCTTTTGCCTTCCTATTCCACAACTTCCCACTTACCAAAAATTCTCTGCAATTTTGTTTTTCTACTCTAATTTCTACATTTTTCAACTTATTTAAGCCATTCCACCTTTCAACTGTTCATCATTTTCCTACCTATTCCACAACTTCACACTTACCCAAAATTCCAAATTTTCAATTTTGAAATTCACACACAATTTTCCCAAATTTCCTTTTTTCCTTGTAATTTCTACATTTGTCAACCGATTCAACTCTTTTCAACATCATTCTGCAGCATTCCCCAAGTATTTATTCAACCTCTTCACCTTCACACGCAATTTCTTCAGGAATTGCAAATTCTAGTTATTAGTGTGAAGGTGAAGACCTTCACACTATTGTTATTGCTGTCCTTTATTATTATTATTATTATTATTATTATTATTATTATTCTACTTATTCCGCTCACTTTTTTGACGCTTAACTCCTTCCACATACTTCAACCGATTCACTCCGTTCCACTTTTCACTTATTCCAAATATTCATGACACGGCTGCTTACATTTTTTTTGTTCGAAAAATTTTCCGTTTTCACAAAATTCACGATTTTGTGGCATTTTTTTCCCCATTCATTCTTAATGGCAGATTCAACATTTCACATTTTTGTTGTTCCAGTTTGAAATTCACTTATTTCAACACATTCAAATCACATTGGGGACATTCCCAAACTTGCCAAATTCAAAAATTTCACGTTTTCACTTTTAAAATTTGCACAAAATTTTGCAAAATTTCACAAAATTTAGTTTTTCACTTCTAGTTTCTACATTTTTCCACCGATTCAACTCGTTCCAACTTTCAACTGTTCATCTTTTGCCTACCTATTCCACACCTTCCCACTTAGCAAAATTTCCAAATTTTCAATTTTGAAATTCACACCAAATTTTCCCAAAATTTAGTTTTTCCCTTCTAATTTCTACATTTTTCAACCGATTCAACCCATTCCAACTTTATTCACTTTGTTCACCTTATGCTTACCATATTCACCCCCTTCACCCCCACTTCCACAATTCAACCCTTGACCCCCACTTCCAGAGTGGCGGCCATCTTGGATTGACCCTGAAGTGCCCCAATGAACCCGGAATGAACTGGAAGTGCCCCAAATCAAACCGGAATTGACCCCAAATGAACCGGAAGTGACCTCAGGTAAACCGGAAGTGACCCCAAATCAAACCGGAAGTGACCCCAAATCAAACCGGAAGTGACCTTTTTCAACCGGAAGTGACCCCAAATAAACCGGAAGTGACCTCAGCTAGACCGGAAGTGCCTCTAATCAAACCGGAAGTGACCCAAATAGACCGGAAGTGCCTCTAATCAAACCGGAAGTGACCTAAATAGACCGGAAGTGACCCAAATCAAACCGGAAGTGACCCCAAATGAACCGGAAGTGACCTCAGGTAAACCGGAAGTGACCCCAAATCAAACCGGAAGTGACCTTCTTAAACCGGAAGTTACCTTTTTAAACCGGAAGTGACCACAAATAAACCGGAAGTGACCTCAGCTAGACCGGAAGTGCCTCTATTCAAACCGGAAGTGACTCAAATAGACCGGAAGTGACCCAAATCAAACCGGAAGTGACCATATTTCAACATTAAGTGCCCAAAATACCTACATTTGCGCTAACTTTTGCAAATTTTGAACGATTAAACCCGTTTCTACATTTTAACCCCAAAAGTGAACCTCCTGAAGCCGTTTTTTTCCTTTTGTTCCAAATTTCAAAAGATTTTGGCGCAATTTTTTTTTCTTTTAATTCCCATTCATTCTTTATTAGGATTCAAGATTTGCTCTAACTTCTACATTTTTTAACCGATTCAACTCGTTCCAACTTTCAACTGTTCAATTTTGGTTTTCTACTCTAATTTCTACTTTTTTCAACTTATTCAACCCATTCAACTTATTCAACCCATTCCACCTTTCAACTGTTCATCATTTTCCTACCTATTCCACAACTTCCCACTTACCCAAAATTCCAAATTTTCAATTTTGAAATTCACACCGAATTTTCCCAAATTTCCTTTTTCCCTTGTAATTTCTACATTTTTCAACCGATTCAACTCTTTTCAACATCATTTTGCAACATTCCCCAAGTATTTATTCAACTTCTTCACCTTCACACGCAATTTCTTCAGGAATTGCAAATTCTAGTTATTATTAGTGTGAAGGTGAAGACCTTCACACTATTGTTATTGCTGTCCTTTATTATTATTATTATTATTATTCTACTTATTCCGCTCACTTTTTTGACGCTTAACTCCTTCCACATACTTCAACCGATTCACTCCGTTCCACTTTTCACTTATTCCAAATATTCATGACACGGCTGCTTACATTTTTTTTGTTCGAAAAATTTTCCGTTTTCACAAAATTCACGATTTTGTGGCATTTTTTTCCCCATTCATTCTTAATGGCAGATTCAACATTTCACATTTTTGTTGTTCCAGTTTGAAATTCACTTATTTCAACACATTCAAATCACATTGGGGACATTCCCAAACTTGCCAAATTCAAAAATTTCACGTTTTCACTTTGAAAATTTGCACAAAATTTTGCAAAATTTCACAAAATTTAGTTTTTCACTTCTAGTTTCTACATTTTTCCACCGATTCAACTCGTTCCAACTTTCAACTGTTCATCTTTTGCCTACCTATTCCACACCTTCCCACTTAGCAAAATTTCCAAATTTTCAATTTTGAAATTCACACCAAATTTTCCCAAAATTTAGTTTTTCCCTTCTAATTTCTACATTTTTCAACCGATTCAACCCATTCCAACTTTATTCACTTTGTTCACTTTATGCTTACCATATTCACCCCCTTCACCCCCACTTCCACAATTCAACCCTTGACCCCCACTTCCAGAGTGGCGGCCATCTTGGATTGACCCTGAAGTGCCCCAATGAACCCGGAATGAACTGGAAGTGCCCCAAATCAAACCGGAATTGACCCCAAATGAACCGGAAGTGACCTCAGGTAAACCGGAAGTGACCCCAAATCAAACCGGAAGTGACCCCAAATCAAACCGGAAGTGACCTTTTTTAACCGGAAGTGACCTTTCTCAACCGGAAGTGACCCAAATAAACCGGAAGTGACCTCAGCTGGACCGGAAGTGCCTCTAATCAAACCGGAAGTGACCCAAATCAAACCGGAAATGACCATATTTCAACATTAAGTGCCCTAAATACCTACATTTGCGCTAACTTTTGCAAATTTTGCCCGATTAAACCCATTTCAACATTTTAACCCCAAAAGTGAACCTCCTGAAGCCGTTTCTTTCCTTTTGTTCCAAATTTCAGAAACTTTTGGTGCAATTTTTTTTTCTTTTAATTCCCATTCATTCTTTATTAGGATTCAAGATTTGCTCTAACTTCTACATTTTTTAACCGATTCAACTCGTTCCAACTTTCAACTGTTCCTCTTTTGCCTTCCTATTCCACAACTTCCCACTTACCAAAAATTCTCTACAATTTTGTTTTTCTACTCTAATTTCTACATTTTCAACTTATTCAACCCATTCCACCTTTCAACTGTTCATCATTTTCCTACCTATTCCACAACTTCCCACTTACCCAAAATTCCAAATTTTCAGTTTTGAAATTCACACCCAATTTTCCCAAATTTCCTTTTCCCTTGTAATTTCTACATTTTTCAACCGATTCAACTCTTTTCAACATCATTCTGCAGCATTCCTTAAGTATTTATTCAACCTCTTCACCTTCACACGCAATTTCTTCAGGAATTGCAAATTCTAGTTATTATTATTCTACTTATTCCGCTCACTTTTTTGTCCGTTAACTACTTCCACATACTTCAACCGATTCACTCCATTCCACTTTTCACTGATTCCAAATATTCATGACACGGGTGCTTACATTTTTTTCGTTCAAAAAATTTTCCGTTTTCGCAAAATTCACAAAATTCCGGCAAATTCTTCCCCATTCATTCTTAATGGCAGATTCAACATTTCACATTTACGTTGCTCCAGTTTGAAATTCACTTAATTCAACACATTCAAATCACATTGGGGACATTCCCAAACTTGCCAAATTAGAAAATTTCACGTTTTCACTTTTAAAATTTGCACAAAATTTTGCAAAATTTCACAAAATTTAGTTTTTCACTTCTAATTTCTACATTTTTCCACCGATTCAACTCGTTCCAACTTTCAACTGTTCATCTTTTGCCTACCTATTCCACACCTTCCCACTTACCAAAATTTCCAAATTTTCAATTTTGAAATTCACACCAAATTTTCCAAAAATTTAGTTTTTCCCTTCTAATTTCTACATTTTTCAACCGATTCAACCCATTCCAACTTTATTCACTTTGTTCACCTTATGCTTACCATATTCACCCCCTTCACCCCCACTTCCACAATTCAACCCTTGACCCCCACTTCCAGAGTGGCGGCCATCTTGGATTGACCCTGAAGTGCCCCAATGAACTCGGAATGAACCGGAAGTGCCCCAAATCAAACCGGAATTGACCCAAAATGAACCGGAAGTGACCTCAGGTAAACCGGAAGTGACCCCAAATCAAACCGGAAGTGACCCCAAATCAAACCGGAAGTGACCTTTTAAAACCGGAAGTGACCCCAAATAAACCGGAAGTGACCTCAGCTAGACCGGAAGTGCCTCTAATCAAACCGGAAGTGACCCAAATAGACCGGAAGTGACCCAAATCAAACCGGAAGTGACCATATTTCAACCCTAAGTGCCCTAAATGCCTACATTTGCGCTAACTTTTGCAAATTTTGCCCGATTAAACCCATTTCAACATTTTAACCCCAAAAGTGAACCTCTGAAAGCTGTTTTTTTTCCTTTTGTTCCAAATTTCAAAAAATTTTGGTGCAATTTTTTTTTCTTTTAATTCCCATTCATTCTCTATTAGGATTCAAGATTTGCTCTAACTTCTACATTTTTTAACCGATTCAACTTGTTCCAACTTTGGACTGTTCTTCTTTTGCCTTCCTATTCCACAACTACCCACTTACCAAAAAATCTCTACAATTTTGTTTTTCTAATCTAATTTCTACATTTTTCAACTTATTCAACCCATTCGACCTTTCAACTGTTCATCATTTTTCTACCTATTCCACAACTTCCCACTTACCCAAAATTCCAAATTTTCAATTTTGTAATTCACACCCAATTTTCCCAAATTTCATTTTTCCCTTGTAATTTCTACATTTTTCAACCGATTCAACTCTTTTCAACATCATTCTGCAACATTCCCGAAGTATTTATTCAACCTCTTCACCTTCACACGCAATTTCTTCAGGAATTGCAAATTCTAGTTAGTGTGAAGGTGAAGACCTTCACACTATTGTTATTGCTGTCCTTTATTATTATTATTATTATTATTATTATTATTCTACTTATTCCGCTCACTTTTTTGTCCGTTAACTACTTCCACATACTTCAACCGATTCACTCCATTCCACTTTTCACTGATTCCAAATATTCATGACACGGGTGCTTACATTTTTTTCGTTCAAAAAATTTTCTGTTTTCGCAAAATTCACAAAATTCCGGCAAATTCTTCCCCATTCATTCTTAATGGCAGATTCAACATTTCACATTTGTGTTGTTCCAGTTTGAAATTCACTTATTTCAACACATTCAAATCACATTGGGGACATTCCCAAACTTGCCAAATTCAAAAATTTCACGTTTTCACTTTTAAAATTTGCACAAAATTTTGCTAAATTTCACTAAATTTAGTTTTTCACTTCTAATTTCTACATTTTTCCACCGATTCTGCTCGTTCCAACTTTCAACTGTTCATCTTTTGCCTACCTATTCCACACCTTCCCACTTAGCAAAATTTCCAAATTTTCAATTTTGAAATTCACACCAAATTTTCCAAAAATTTAGTTTTTCCCTTCTAATTTCTATATTTTTCAACCGATTCAACCCATTCCAACTTTATTCACTTTGTTCACCTTATGCTTACCATATTCACCCCCTTCACCCCCACTTCCACAATTCAACCCTTGACCCCCACTTCCAGAGTGGCGGCCATCTTGGATTGACCCTGAAGTGCCCCAATGTACGCGGAATGAACTGGAAGTGCCCCAAATCAAACCGGAATTGACCCCAAATGAACCGGAAGTTACCTCAGGTAAACCGGAAGTGACCCCAAATCAAACCGGAAGTGACCCCAAATCAAACAGGAAGTGACCTTTTTCAACCGGAAGTGACCCCAAATAAACCGGAAGTGACCTCAGCTAGACCGGAAGTGCCTCTAATCAAACCGGAAGTGCCCCAAATAGACCGGAAGTGACCCAAATCAAACCGGAAGTGACCATATTTCAACATTAGGTGCCTTAAATACCTACATTTGGGCTAACTTTTACAAAGTTTGGCCGATTAAACCCGTTTCAACATTTTAACCCCAAAAGTGAACCTCCTGAAGCCTTTTTTTTTCCTTTTGTCCCAAATTTCAAAAAATTTTGTTGCAATTTTTTTTTCTTTTAATTCCCATTCATTCTCTATTAGGATTCAAGATTTGGTCTAACTTCTACAATTTTTAACCGATTCAATTTGTTCCAACTTTCAACTGTTCATCTTTTGCCTTCCTATTCCACAACTTCCCACTTACCAAAAATTCTCTGCAATTTTGTTTTTCTACTCTAATTTCTACATTTTTCAACTTATTCAAGCCATTCCACCTTTCAACTGTTCATCATTTTCCTACCTATTCCACAACTTCACACTTACCCAAAATTCCAAATTTTCAATTTTGAAATTCACACACAATTTTCCCAAATTTCCTTTTTCCCTTGTAATTTCTACATTTTTCAACCGATTCAAGTCTTTTCAACATCATTCTGCAGCATTCCCCAAGTCTTTATTCAACCTCTTCACCTTCACACGCAATTTCTTCAGGAATTGCAAATTCTAGTTATTAGTGTGAAGGTGAAGACCTTCACACTATTGTTATTGCTGTCCTTTATTATTATTATTATTATTATTATTATTATTCTACTTATTCCGCTCACTTTTTTGACGCTTAACTCCTTCCACATACTTCAACCGATTCACTCCGTTCCACTTTTCACTTATTCCAAATATTCATGACACGGCTGCTTACATTTTTTTTGTTCGAAAAATTTTCCGTTTTCACAAAATTCACGATTTTGTGGCATTTTTTTCCCCATTCATTCTTAATGGCAGATTCAACATTTCACATTTTTGTTGTTCCAGTTTGAAATTCACTTATTTCAACACATTCAAATCACATTGGGGACATTCCCAAACTTGCCAAATTCAAAAATTTCACGTTTTCACTTTTAAAATTTGCACAAAATTTTGCAAAATTTCACAAAATTTAGTTTTTCACTTCTAGTTTCTACATTTTTCCACCGATTCAACTCGTTCCAACTTTCAACTGTTCATCTTTTGCCTACCTATTCCACACCTTCCCACTTAGCAAAATTTCCAAATTTTCAATTTTGAAATTCACACCAAATTTTCCCAAAATTTAGTTTTTTCCCTTCTAATTTCTACATTTTTCAACCGATTCAACCCATTCCAACTTTATTCACTTTGTTCACCTTATGCTTACCATATTCACCCCCTTCACCCCCACTTCCACAATTCAACCCTTGACCCCCACTTCCAGAGTGGCGGCCATCTTGGATTGACCCTGAAGTGCCCCAATGAACCCGGAATGAACTGGAAGTGCCCCAAATCAAACCGGAATTGACCCCAAATGAACCGGAAGTGACCTCAGGTAAACCGGAAGTGACCCCAAATCAAACCGGAAGTGACCCCAAATCAAACCGGAAGTGACCTTTTTCAATCGGAAGTGACCTTTTTAAACCGGAAGTGACCCCAAATAAACCGGAAGTGACCTGAGCTAGACCGGAAGTGCCTCTAATCAAACCGGAAGTGACCCAAATCAAACCGGAAATGACCATATTTCAACATTAAGTGCCCTAATTACCTACATTTGCGCTAACTTTTGCAAATTTTGCCCGATTAAACCCATTTCAACATTTTAACCCCAAAAGTGAACCTCCTGAAGCCGTTTCTTTCCTTTTGTTCCAAATTTCAGAAACTTTTGGTGCAATTTTTTTTTCTTTTAATTCCCATTCATTCTCTATTAGGATTCAAGATTTGCTCTAACTTCTACATTTTTTAACCGATTCAACTCGTTCCAACTTTCAACTGTTCCTCTTTTGCCTTCCTATTCCACAACTTCCCACTTACCAAAAATTCTCTACAATTTTGTTTTTCTACTCTAATTTCTACATTTTCAACTTATTCAACCCATTCCACCTTTCAACTGTTCATCATTTTCCTACCTATTCCACAACTTCCCACTTACCCAAAATTCCAAATTTTCAATTTTGAAATTCACACCCAATTTTCCCAAATTTCCTTTTTCCCTTGTAATTTCTACATTTTTCAACCGATTCAACTCTTTTCAACATCATTCTGCAACATTCCCCAAGTATTTATTCAACCTCTTCACCTTCACACGCAATTTCTTCAGGAATTGCAAATTCTAGTTATTATTATTATTATTATTATTCTACTTATTCCGCTCACTTTTTTGACGCTTAACTCCTTCCACATACTTCAACCGATTCACTCCGTTCCACTTTTCACTTATTCCAAATATTCATGACACGGCTGCTTACATTTTTTTTGTTCGAAAAATTTTCCGTTTTCACAAAATTCACGATTTTGTGGCATTTTTTTCCCCATTCATTCTTAATGGCAGATTCAACATTTCACATTTTTGTTGTTCCAGTTTGAAATTCACTTATTTCAACACATTCAAATCACATTGGGGACATTCCCAAACTTGCCAAATTCAAAAATTTCACGTTTTCACTTTTAAAATTTGCACAAAATTTTGCAAAATTTCACAAAATTTAGTTTTTCACTTCTAGTTTCTACATTTTTCCACCGATTCAACTCGTTCCAACTTTCAACTGTTCATCTTTTGCCTACCTATTCCACACCTTCCCACTTAGCAAAATTTCCAAATTTTCAATTTTGAAATTCACACCAAATTTTCCCAAAATTTAGTTTTTTCCCTTCTAATTTCTACATTTTTCAACCGATTCAACCCATTCCAACTTTATTCACTTTGTTCACCTTATGCTTACCATATTCACCCCCTTCACCCCCACTTCCACAATTCAACCCTTGACCCCCACTTCCAGAGTGGCGGCCATCTTGGATTGACCCTGAAGTGCCCCAATGAACCCGGAATGAACTGGAAGTGCCCCAAATCAAACCGGAATTGACCCCAAATGAACCGGAAGTGACCTCAGGTAAACCGGAAGTGACCCCAAATCAAACCGGAAGTGACCCCAAATCAAACCGGAAGTGACCTTTTTCAACCGGAAGTGACCTTTTTAAACCGGAAGTGACCCCAAATAAACCGGAAGTGACCTGAGCTAGACCGGAAGTGCCTCTAATCAAACCGGAAGTGACCCAAATCAAACCGGAAATGACCATATTTCAACATTAAGTGCCCTAATTACCTACATTTGCGCTAACTTTTGCAAATTTTGCCCGATTAAACCCATTTCAACATTTTAACCCCAAAAGTGAACCTCCTGAAGCCGTTTCTTTCCTTTTGTTCCAAATTTCAGAAACTTTTGGTGCAATTTTTTTTTCTTTTAATTCCCATTCATTCTCTATTAGGATTCAAGATTTGCTCTAACTTCTACATTTTTTAACCGATTCAACTCGTTCCAACTTTCAACTGTTCCTCTTTTGCCTTCCTATTCCACAACTTCCCACTTACCAAAAATTCTCTACAATTTTGTTTTTCTACTCTAATTTCTACATTTTCAACTTATTCAACCCATTCCACCTTTCAACTGTTCATCATTTTCCTACCTATTCCACAACTTCCCACTTACCCAAAATTCCAAATTTTCAATTTTGAAATTCACACCCAATTTTCCCAAATTTCCTTTTTCCCTTGTAATTTCTACATTTTTCAACCGATTCAACTCTTTTCAACATCATTCTGCAACATTCCCCAAGTATTTATTCAACCTCTTCACCTTCACACGCAATTTCTTCAGGAATTGCAAATTCTAGTTATTATTATTATTCTACTTATTCCGCTCACTTTTTTGTCCGTTAACTACTTTCACATACTTCAACCGATTCACTCCATTCCACTTTTCACTGATTCCAAATATTCATGACACGGGTGCTTACATTTTTTTCGTTCGAAAAATTTTCCGTTTTCGCAAAATTCACAAAATTCCGCCAAATTCTTCCCCATTCATTCTTAATGGCAGATTCAACATTTCACATTTACGTTGCTCCAGTTTGAAATTCACTTAATTCAACACATTCAAATCACATTGGGGACATTCCCAAACTTGCCAAATTCAAAAATTTCACGTTTTCACTTTTAAAATTTGCACAAAATTTTGCAAAATTTCACAAAATTGAGTTTTTCACTTCTAATTTCTACATTTTTCCACCGATTCAACTCGTTCCAACTTTCAACTGTTCATCTTTTGCCTACCTATTCCACACCTTCCCACTTAGCAAAATTTCCAAATTTTCAATTTTGAAATTCACACCAAATTTTCCAAAAATTTAGTTTTTCCCTTCTAATTTCTACATTTTTCAACCGATTCAACCCATTCCAACTTTATTCACTTTGTTCACCTTATGCTTACCATATTCACCCCCTTCACCCCCACTTCCACAATTCAACCCTTGACCCCCACTTCCAGAGTGGCGGCCATCTTGGATTGACCCTGAAGTGCCCCAATGAACCCGGAATGAACTGGAAGTGCCCCAAATCAAACCGGAATTGACCCCAGATGAACCGGAAGTGACCTCAGGTAAACCGGAAATGACCCCAAATCAAACCGGAAGTGACCCCAAATCAAACCGGAAGTGACCTTTTTAAACCGGAAGTGACCCCAAATAAACCGGAAGTGACCTCAGCTAGACCGGAAGTGCCTCTAATCAAACCGGAAGTGACCTAAATAGACCGGAAGTGCCTCTAATCAAAACGGAAGTGACCTAAATAGACCGGAAGTGACCCAAATCAAACCGGAAGTGACCCCAAATGAACCGGAAGTGACCTCAGGTAAACCGGAAGTGACCCAAAATCAAACCGGAAGTGACCTTTTTAAACAGGAAGTGACCTTTTTAAACCGGAAGTGACCACAAATAAACCGGAAGTGACCTCAGCTAGACCGGAAGTGCCTCTTTTCAAACCGGAAGTGACTCAAATAGACCGGAAGTGACCCAAATCAAACCGGAAGTGACCATATTTCAACATTAAGTGCCCAAAATACCTACATTTGCGCTAACTTTTGCAAATTTGGACCGATTAAACCCGTTTCTACATTTTAACCCCAAAAGTGAACCTCCTGAAGCCGTTTTTTTCCTTTTGTTCCAAATTTCAAAAGATTTTGGCGCAATTTTTTTTTCTTTTAATTCCCATTCATTCTTTATTAGGATTCAAGATTTGCTCTAACTTCTACATTTTTTAACCGATTCAACTCGTTCCAACTTTCAACTGTTCAATTTTGGTTTTCTACTCTAATTTCTACTTTTTTCAACTTATTCAACCCATTCAACTTATTCAACCCATTCCACCTTTCAACTGTTCATCATTTTCCTACCTATTCCACAACTTCCCACTTACCCAAAATTCCAAATTTTCAGTTTTGAAATTCACACCCAATTTTCCCAAATTTCCTTTTCCCTTGTAATTTCTACATTTTTCAACCGATTCAACTCTTTTCAACATCATTCTGCAGCATTCCCCAAGTATTTATTCAACCTCTTCACCTTCACACGCAATTTCTTCAGGAATTGCAAATTCTAGTTAGTGTGAAGGTGAAGACCTTCACACTATTGTTATTGCTGTCCTTTATTAGTGTGAAGGTGAAGACCTTCACACTATTGTTATTGCTGTCCTTTATTATTATTATTATTAGTGTGAAGGTGAAGACCTTCACACTATTGTTATTGCTGTCCTTTATTATTATTATTATTATTATTGTGTGAAGGCGATGGCCTTCACACATATGTTATTCTACACCATTCTCTATTATTATTATTATTATTGTGTGAAGGCGATGGCCTTCACACATATGTTATTCTACACCATTCTCTATTATTATTATTATTATTATTATTATTCTTCTATTTTATTCTCCACACTTTTTTGTCCCGCTTCTTCTTCCACATAGTTCATCCGATTCACTCCGTTCCACTTTTGACGTGTTCCAAATATTCACGAGATGAGCGCTTCCATTTTTCTCGTTCCGAAAATTTTCCGATTTCGCAAAATTCGCGAACTTACGACAAATTTTTCCCCATTCATTCTTAATGGCAGATTCGACATTTCACATTTACATCATTCCACTTTTTTCTACATTGTTCAACCGATTCAACTCATTCCAACTTTCAACTGTTCATCTTTTGCCTACCTATTCCACAACTTCCCACTTACCAAAAATTCCAAATTTGAAATTCAACCAAATTCTCCAAAATTTCGTTTTTCCACTCTAACTTTTACGTTTTTCAACCGATTCAACCCATTCCAACTTTCAACTGTTCATCTTTTTCTAACTATTCCACAACTTCCAACTTATGAAAAATTCCAAATTTTCAAATTTAGAATTCAACCAAATTCTCAAAAATTTTGTTTTTCTACTCTAATTTCTACATTTTTCAACCGATTCAACTCATTCCAACTTTCAACTGTTCATGTTTTGCCTACCTATTCCACAACTTCCCACTTACCAAAAATTCCATATTTGAAATTCAACCAAATTCTCCAACATTTTGTTTTTCTACTCTAATTTCTACATTTTTTAACCGATTCAACTCATTCCAACTTTCAACTGTTCATGTTTTGCCTACCTATTCCACAACTTCCCGTTTACCAAAAATTCCAAATTTGAAATTCAACCAAATTCTCCAAAATTTCGTTTTTCTAATCTAATTTCTACATTGTTCAAGCGATTCAACCCATTCCAACTTTCAACTCTTCATCTTTTGCCTACCTATTCCACAACTTCCCACTTACCAAAAATTCCATATTTGAAATTCAACCAAATTCTCTAACATTTTGTTTTTCTACTCTAATTTCTACATTGTTCAACCGATTCAACCCATTCCAACTTTCAACTCTTCATCTTTTGCCTACCTATTCCACAACTTCCGACTTACCAAGAATTCCAAATTTGGAATTCAACCAAATTCTCAAAAATTTTGTTTTTCTACTCTAATTTCTACATTTTTTAACCGATTCAACTCATTCCAACTTTCAACTGTTCATGTTTTGCCTACCTATTCCACAACTTCCCGTTTACCAAAAATTCCAAATTTGAAATTCAACCAAATTCTCCAAAATTTCGTTTTTCTAATCTAATTTCTACATTGTTCAACCGATTCAACCCATTCCAACTTTCAACTCTTCATCTCTTGCCTACCTATTCCACAACTTCCCACTTACCAAAAATTCCATATTTGAAATTCAACCAAATTCTCCAACATTTTGTTTTTCTACTCTAATTTCTACATTGTTCAACCGATTCAACCCATTCCAACTTTCAACTCTTCATCTTTTGCCTACCTATTCCACAACTTCCGACTTACCAAAAATTCCAAATTTGAAATTCAACCAAATTCTCAAAAATTGTGTTTTTCTACTCTAATTTCTACATTTTTTAACCGATTCAACTCATTCCAACTTTCAACTGTTCATGTTTTGCCTACCTATTCCACAACTTCCCGTTTACCAAAAATTCCAAATTTGAAATTCAACCAAATTCTCCAAAATTTCGTTTTTCTAATCTAATTTCTACATTGTTCAACCGATTCAACCCATTCCAACTTTCAAGTCTTCATCTTTTGCCTACCTATTCCACAACTTCCCACTTACCAAAAATTCCATATTTGAAATTCAACCAAATTCTCCAACTTTTTTTTTCTTCTCTAATTTCTACATTGTTCAACCGATTCAACCCATTCCAACTTTCAACTCTTCATCTTTTGCCTACCTATTCCACAACTTCCGATTTACCAAAAATTCAAAATTTGAAATTCAACCAAAATCTCCAAAATTTCGTTTTTCTACTCTAATTTCTACATTGTTCAACCGATTCAACCCGTTCCAACTTTCAACTCTTCATCTTTTGCCTACCTATTCCACAACTTCCCACTTACCAAAAATTCAAAATTTGAAATTCAACCAAATTCTCAAACATTTTGTTTTTCTTCTCTAATCTTTACATTGTGAAACCGATTCAATCCATTCCAACTTTCAACTTTTCATCTTTTGCTTACCTATTTCACAACTTCCCACTTACCAAAAATTCCAAATTTGGAATTCAACCAAATTCTCCAAAAAAAAATTTTTCTACTCTAATTTCTACATTTTTTAACCAATTCAACTCATTCCAACTTTCAACTGTTTATGTTTTGCCTACCTATTCCACAACTTCCCGTTTACCAAAAATTCCAAATTTGAAATTCAACCAAATTCTCCAAAATTTCGTTTTTCTAATCTAATTTCTACATTGTTCAACCGATTCAACCCATTCCAACATTCAACTCTTCATCTTTGGCCTACCTATTCCACAACTTCCCACTTACCAAAAATTCCATATTTGAAATTCAACCAAATTCTCCAACATTTTGTTTTTCGACTCTAATTTCTACATTGTTCAACCGATTCAACCCATTCCAACTTTCAACTCTTCATCTTTTGCCTACCTATTCCACAACTTCCGACTTACCAAAAATTCCAAATTTGAAATTCAACCAAAATCTCCAAAATTTCGTTTTTCTACTGTAATTTCTACATTGTTCAACCGATTCAACCCATTCCAACTTTCAACTCTTCATCTTTTGCCTACCTATTCCACAACTTCCCACTTACCAAAAATTAAAAATTAAAAATTTGAAATTCAACCAAATTCTCAAACATTTTGTTTTTCTACTCTAATCTTTACATTGTGCAACCGATTCAATCCATTCCAACTTTCAACTTTTCATCTTTTGCTTACCTATTTCACAACTTCCCACTTACCAAAAATTCCAAATTTGAAATTCAACCAAATTCTGCAAAATTTCGTTTTTCGACTCTAATTTGTACATTTTTCAACCGATTCAACCCATTCCAACTTTCAACTCTTCATCTTTTGCCTACGTATTACACAACTTCCCACTTACCAAAAATCCCAAATTTGAAATTCAACCAAATTCTCCAAAATGTCGTTTTTCTACTCTCATTTCTACATTTCTCTACCGATTCAACCCATTCCAACTTTCAACTCTTCATCTTTTGCTTACCTATTCCACAACTTCCCCTTACAAAAAATTCCAAATTTTGAAATTTGAAATTCAACCAAATTCTCCAAAAATGTGTTTTTCTACTCGAATTTTCACATTGTTCAACCGATTCAACTCATTCCAACTTTCAACTCTTCATCTTTTTCCTACCTATTCCCCAAATTTCCACTTGCCATAAATTCCACATTTTAAGATTTTAAACTCGACCAAATTCTCCAAAATTCTGAAATTCCACCAAATTCTCCAAAATTCCGTTTTTCACCTCTATTTTCTACATTTCTCAAGTAATTCAACTCGTTTCAGCATAATTCGCCAGCATTCCCCAAGAAGTGATTCAAAGTCTTCGCCTTCACACGCAATTTCTCCAGAAATTGCATTTTCTAGTTATTATTATTATTCTATTTTATTCTCCACACTTTTTTGTCCCGCTTCTTCTTCCACATAGTTCATCCGATTCACTCCGTTCCACTTTTGACGTGTTCCAAATATTCACGAGATGAGCGCTTCCATTTTTCTCGTTCCGAAAATTTTCCGATTTCGCAAAATTCGCGAACTTACGACAATTTTTTCCCCATTCATTCTTAATGGCAGATTCGACATTTCACATTTACATCATTCCACTTTTTTCTACATTGTTCAACCGATTCAACTCATTCCAACTTTCAATTGTTCATCTTTTGCCTACCTATTCCACAACTTCCCACTTACCAAAAATTCCAAATTTGAAATTCAACCAAATTCTCCAAAATTTCGTTTTTCCACTCTAACTTTTACGTTTTTCAACCGATTCAACCCATTCCAACTTTCAACTATTCATCTTTTTCTAACTATTCCACAACTTCCAATTTATGAAAAATCCCAAATTTTCAAATTTGGAATTCAACCAAATTCTCAAAAATTTTGTTTTTCTACTCTAATTTCTACATTTTTCAACCGATTCAACTCATTTCAACTTTCAACTGTTTATGTTTTGCCTACCTATTCCACAACTTCCCACTTACCAAAAATTCCATATTTGAAATTCAACCAAATTCTCCAACATTTTGTTTTTCTACTCTAATTTCTACATTTTTTAACCGATTCAACTCATTCCAACTTTCAACTGTTCATGTTTTGCCTACCTATTCCACAACTTCCCGTTTACCAAAAATTCCAAATTTGAAATTCAACCAAAATCTCCAAAATTTCGTTTTTCTACTGTAATTTCTACATTGTTCAACCGATTCAACCCATTCCAACTTTCAACTCTTCATCTTTTGCCTACCTATTCCACAACTTCCCGTTTACCAAAAATTCCAAATTTGAAATTCAACCAAATTCTCCAAAATTTCGTTTTTCTAATCTAATTTCTACATTGTTCAACCGATTCAACCCATTCCAACTTTCAACTCTTCATCTTTTGCCTACCTATTCGACAACTTCCCACTTACCAAAAATTCCATATTTGAAATTCAACCAAATTCTCAAACATTTTGTTTTTCTACTCTAATTTCTATTGTTCAACCGATTCAACCCATTCCAACTTTCAACTCTTCATCTTTTGCCTACCTATTCCACAACTTCCGACTTACCAAAAATTCCAAATTTGAAATTCAACCAAAATCTCCAAAATTTCGTTTTTCTACTGTAATTTCTACATTGTTCAACCGATTCAACCCATTCCAACTTTCAACTCTTCATCTTTTGCCTACCTATTCCACAACTTCCCACTTACCAAAAATTAAAAATTAAAAATTTGAAATTCAACCAAATTCTCAAACATTTTGTTTTTCTACTCTAAACTTTACATTGTGCAACCGATTCAATCCATTCCAACTTTCAACTTTTCATCTTTTGCTTACCTATTTCACAACTTCCCACTTACCAAAAATTCCAAATTTGAAATTCAACCAAATTCGGAAAAATTTCGTTTTTCGACTCTAATTTGTACATTTTTCAACCGATTCAACCCATTCCAACTTTCAACTGTTCATCGTTTTCCTACCTATTCCCCAAATTTCCACTTGCCATAAATTCCACATTTTAAGATTTTAAACTCAATCAAATTCTCCAAAATTCTGAAATTCCACCAAATTCTCCAAAATTCCGTTTTTCACCTCTATTTTCTACATTTCTCAAGTAATTCAACTCGTTTCAGCATAATTCGCCAGCATTCGCCAAGAAGTGATTCAAAGTCTTCGCCTTCACACGCAATTTCTCCAGAAATTGCATTTTCTAGTTATTATTATTATTATTCTACTTATTCCGCTCACTTTTTTGACGCTTAACTCCTTCCACATACTTCAACCGATTCACTCCGTTCCACTTTTCACTTATTCCAAATATTCATGACACGGCTGCTTACATTTTTTTTGTTCGAAAAATTTTCCGTTTTCACAAAATTCACGATTTTGTGGCATTTTTTTCCCCATTCATTCTTAATGGCAGATTCAACATTTCACATTTTTGTTGTTCCAGTTTGAAATTCACTTATTTCAACACATTCAAATCACATTGGGGACATTCCCAAACTTGCCAAATTCAAAAATTTCACGTTTTCACTTTTAAAATTTGCACAAAATTTTGCAAAATTTCACAAAATTTAGTTTTTCACTTCTAGTTTCTACATTTTTCCACCGATTCAACTCGTTCCAACTTTCAACTGTTCATCTTTTGCCTACCTATTCCACACCTTCCCACTTAGCAAAATTTCCAAATTTTCAATTTTGAAATTCACACCAAATTTTCCCAAAATTTAGTTTTTCCCTTCTAATTTCTACATTTTTCAACCGATTCAACCCATTCCAACTTTATTCACTTTGTTCACCTTATGCTTACCATATTCACCCCCTTCACCCCCACTTCCACAATTCAACCCTTGACCCCCACTTCCAGAGTGGCGGCCATCTTGGATTGACCCTGAAGTGCCCCAATGAACCCGGAATGAACTGGAAGTGCCCCAAATCAAACCGGAATTGACCCCAAATGAACCGGAAGTGACCTCAGGTAGACCGGAAGTGCCTCTAATCAAACCGGAAGTGACCCCAAATAGACCGGAAGTGACCCAAATCTAACCGGAAGTGACCATATTTCAACATTAGGTGCCTTAAATACCTACATTTGGGCTAACTTTTACAAAGTTTGGCCGATTAAACCCGTTTCAACATTTTAACCCCAAAAGTGAACCTCCTGAAGCCGTTTTTTTCCTTTTGTTCCAAATTTCCAAAAATCTTGGCGCAATTTTTTTTCTTTCAATTCCCAGTCATTCTCTATTAGGATTCAAGATTTGCTCAAACTTCTACATTTTTTAACCAATTCAACTCGTTCCAACTTTCAACTGTTCATCTTTTGCCTTCCTATTCCACAACTTCCCACTTACCAAAAATTCTCTGCAATTTTGTTTTTCTACTGTAATTTATACATTTTTGAACCGATTCAACCCATTCCAACTTTATTCACTTTGTTCACCTTATGCTTACCATATTCACCCCCTTGACCCCCACTTCCAGTGTGGCGGCCATCTTGGATTGACCTTGAAGTGCCCCCAATGAACCCAGAATGAACCAGAAGTATCTCAAATCAAACCGGAAGTGACCTTAGGTAAACCAGAAGTGACCTTAGGTAAACCGGAAGTGACCAAAAATCAAACCGGAAGTGACCCCAAATCAAACCGGAAGTGACCTTTTTAAACAGGAAGTGACCTTTTTAAACCGGAAGTGACCTCAGCTAGACAGGAAGTGCCTCTTATCAAACCGGAAGTGACCCAAATAGACCGGAAGTGACCCAAATCAAACCGGAAGTGACCATATTTCTACATTAAGTGCCCTAAATACATACATTTGCACTAACTTTCGCAAATTTTGCCCGATTAAACCCGTTTCAACATTTTAACCCCAAAAGTGAACCTCCTGAAGCCTTTTTTTTCCTTTTGTCCCAAATTTCAAAAAATTTTGGTGCAATTTTTTTTTCTTTTAATTCCCATTCATTCTCTATTAGGATTCAAGTTTTGCTCTAACTTCTACATTTTTTAACCGATTCAATTCGTTCCAACTTTCAACTGTTCATCTTTTGCCTTCCTATTCCACAATTTCCCACTTACCAAAAATTCTCTGCAATTTTGTTTTTCTACTCTAATTTCTACATTTTTCAACTTATTCAAGCCATTCCACCTTTCAACTGTTCATCATTTTCCTACCTATTCCACAACTTCCCACTTACCCAAAATTCCAAATTTTCAATTTTGAAATTCACACCCAATTTTCCCAAATTTCCTTTTTCCCTTGTAATTTCTACATTTTTCAACCGATTCAACTCTTTTCAACATAATTCTGCAGCATTCCCCAAGTATTTATTCAACCTCTTCACCTTCACACGCAATTTCTTCAGGAATTGCAAATTCTAGTTATTATTATTATTCTACTTATTCCGCTCACTTTTTTGACGCTTAACTCCTTCCACATACTTCAACCGATTCACTCCGTTCCACTTTTCACTTATTCCAAATATTCATGACACGGCTGCTTACATTTTTTTTGTTCGAAAAATTTTCCGTTTTCACAAAATTCACGATTTTGTGGCATTTTTTTCCCCATTCATTCTTAATGGCAGATTCAACATTTCACATTTTTGTTGTTCCAGTTTGAAATTCACTTATTTCAACACATTCAAATCACATTGGGGACATTCCCAAACTTGCCAAATTCAAAAATTTCACGTTTTCACTTTTAAAATTTGCACAAAATTTTGCAAAATTTCACAAAATTTAGTTTTTCACTTCTAGTTTCTACATTTTTCCACCGATTCAACTCGTTCCAACTTTCAACTGTTCATCTTTTGCCTACCTATTCCACACCTTCCCACTTAGCAAAATTTCCAAATTTTCAATTTTGAAATTCACACCAAATTTTCCCAAAATTTAGTTTTTCCCTTCTAATTTCTACATTTTTCAACCGATTCAACCCATTCCAACTTTATTCACTTTGTTCACCTTATGCTTACCATATTCACCCCCTTCACCCCCACTTCCACAATTCAACCCTTGACCCCCACTTCCAGAGTGGCGGCCATCTTGGATTGACCCTGAAGTGCCCCAATGAACCCGGAATGAACTGGAAGTGCCCCAAATCAAACCGGAATTGACCCCAAATGAACCGGAAGTGACCTCAGGTAAACCGGAAGTGACCCCAAATGAACCGGAAGTGACCCCAAATCAAACCGGAAGTGACCTTTTTCAACCGGAAGTGACCCCAAATAAACCGGAAGTGACCTCAGCTAGACCGGAAGTGCCTCTAATCAAACCGGAAGTGACCTAAATAGACCGGAAGTGCCTCTAATCAAACCGGAAGTGACCCAAATCAAACCGGAAATGACCATATTTCAACATTAAGTGCCCTAAATACCTACATTTGCGCTAACTTTTGCAAATTTTGCCCGATTAAACCCATTTCAACATTTTAACCCCAAAAGTGAACCTCCTGAAGCCGTTTCTTTCCTTTTGTTCCAAATTTCAGAAACTTTTGGTGCAATTTTTTTTTCTTTTAATTCCCATTCATTCTCTATTAGGATTCAAGATTTGCTCTAACTTCTACATTTTTTAACCGATTCAACTCGTTCCAACTTTCAACTGTTCCTCTTTTGCCTTCCTATTCCACAACTTCCCACTTACCAAAAATTCTCTACAATTTTGTTTTTCTACTCTAATTTCTACATTTTCAACTTATTCAACCCATTCCACCTTTCAACTGTTCATCATTTTCCTACCTATTCCACAACTTCCCACTTACCCAAAATTCCAAATTTTCAATTTTGAAATTCACACCCAATTTTCCCAAATTTCCTTTTTCCCTTGTAATTTCTACATTTTTCAACCGATTCAACTCTTTTCAACATCATTCTGCAACATTCCCCAAGTATTTATTCAACCTCTTCACCTTCACACGCAATTTCTTCAGGAATTGCAAATTCTAGTTATTATTAGTGTGAAGGTGAAGACCTTCACACTATTGTTATTGCTGTCCTTTATTATTATTATTATTATTAGTGTGAAGGTGAAGACCTTCACACTATTGTTATTGCTGTCCTTTATTATTATTATTATTATTATTATTATTATTATTATTCTACTTATTCCGCTCACTTTTTTGACGCTTAACTCCTTCCACATACTTCAACCGATTCACTCCGTTCCACTTTTCACTTATTCCAAATATTCATGACACGGCTGCTTACATTTTTTTTGTTCGAAAAATTTTCCGTTTTCACAAAATTCACGATTTTGTGGCATTTTTTTCCCCATTCATTCTTAATGGCAGATTCAACATTTCACATTTTTGTTGTTCCAGTTTGAAATTCACTTATTTCAACACATTCAAATCACATTGGGGACATTCCCAAACTTGCCAAATTCAAAAATTTCACGTTTTCACTTTTAAAATTTGCACAAAATTTTGCAAAATTTCACAAAATTTAGTTTTTCACTTCTAGTTTCTACATTTTTCCACCGATTCAACTCGTTCCAACTTTCAACTGTTCATCTTTTGCCTACCTATTCCACACCTTCCCACTTAGCAAAATTTCCAAATTTTCAATTTTGAAATTCACACCAAATTTTCCCAAAATTTAGTTTTTCCCTTCTAATTTCTACATTTTTCAACCGATTCAACCCATTCCAACTTTATTCACTTTGTTCACCTTATGCTTACCATATTCACCCCCTTCACCCCCACTTCCACAATTCAACCCTTGACCCCACTTCCAGAGTGGCGGCCATCTTGGATTGACCCTGAAGTGCCCCAATGAACCCGGAATGAACTGGAAGTGCCCCAAATCAAACCGGAATTGACCCCAAATGAACCGGAAGTGACCTCAGGTAAACCGGAAGTGACGCCAAATCAAACCGGAAGTGACCCCAAATCAAACCGGAAGTGACCTTTTTAAACCGGAAGTGACCCCAAATAAACCGGAAGTGACCTCAGCTAGACCGGAAGTGCCTCTAATCAAACCGGAAGTGACCTAAATAGACCGGAAGTGCCTCTAATCAAACCGGAAGTGACCTAAATAGACCGGAAGTGACCCAAATCAAACCGGAAGTGACCCCAAATGAACCGGAAGTGACCTCAGCTAAACCGGAAGTGACCCCAAATCAAACCGGAAGTGACCTTTTTAAACCGGAAGTGACCTTTTTAAACCGGAAGTGACCACAAATAAACCGGAAGTGACCTCAGCTAGACCGGAAGTGCCTCTATTCAAACCGGAAGTGACTCAAATAGACCGGAAGTGACCCAAATCAAACCGGAAGTGACCATATTTCAACATTAAGTGCCCAAAATACCTACATTTGCGCTAACTTTTGCAACTTTTGACCGATTAAACCCGTTTCTACATTTTAACCCCAAAAGTGAACCTCCTGAAGCCGTTTTTTTCCTTTTGTTCCAAATTTCAAAAGATTTTGGCGCAATTTTTTTTTCTTTTAATTCCCATTCATTCTTTATTAGGATTCAAGATTTGCTCTAACTTCTACATTTTTTAACCGATTCAACTCGTTCCAACTTTCAACTGTTCAATTTTGGTTTTCTACTCTAATTTCTACTTTTTTCAACTTATTCAACCCATTCAACTTATTCAACCCATTCCACCTTTCAACTGTTCATCATTTTCCTACCTATTCCACAACTTCCCACTTACCCAAAATTCCAAATTTTCAGTTTTGAAATTCACACCCAATTTTCCCAAATTTCCTTTTCCCTTGTAATTTCTACATTTTTCAACCGATTCAACTCTTTTCAACATCATTCTGCAGCATTCCCCAAGTATTTATTCAACCTCTTCACCTTCACACGCAATTTCTTCAGGAATTGCAAATTCTAGTTATTATTATTATTCTACTTATTCCGCTCACTTTTTTGACGCTTAACTCCTTCCACATACTTCAACCGATTCACTCCGTTCCACTTTTCACTTATTCCAAATATTCATGACACGGCTGCTTACATTTTTTTTGTTCGAAAAATTTTCCGTTTTCACAAAATTCACGATTTTGTGGCATTTTTTTCCCCATTCATTCTTAATGGCAGATTCAACATTTCACATTTTTGTTGTTCCAGTTTGAAATTCACTCATTTCAACACATTCAAATCACATTGGGGACATTCCCAAACTTGCCAAATTCAAAAATTTCACGTTTTCACTTTTAAAATTTGCACAAAATTTTGCAAAATTTCACAAAATTTAGTTTTTCACTTCTAGTTTCTACATTTTTCCACCGATTCAACTCGTTCCAACTTTCAACTGTTCATCTTTTGCCTACCTATTCCACACCTTCCCACTTAGCAAAATTTCCAAATTTTCAATTTTGAAATTCACACCAAATTTTCCCAAAATTTAGTTTTTCCCTTCTAATTTCTACATTTTTCAACCGATTAAACCCATTCCAACTTTATTCACTTTGTTCACCTTATGCTTACCATATTCACCCCCTTCACCCCCACTTCCACAATTCAACCCTTGACCCCCACTTCCAGAGTGGCGGCCATCTTGGATTGACCCTGAAGTGCACCAATGAACCCGGAATGAACTGGAAGTGCCCCAAATCAAACCGGAATTGACCCCAAATGAACCGGAAGTGACCTCAGGTAAACCGGAAGTGACCCCAAATCAAACCGGAAGTGACCCCAAATCAAACCGGAAGTGACCTTTTTAAACCGGAAGTGACCCCAAATAAACCGGAAGTGACCTCAGCTAGACCGGAAGTGCCTCTAATCAAACCGGAAGTGACCCAAATAGACCGGAAGTGACCCAAATCAAACCGGAAGTGACCATATTTCTACATTAAGTGCCCTAAATACATACATTTGCACTAACTTTCGCAAATTTTGCCCGATTAAACCCGTTTCAACATTTTAACCCCAAAAGTGAACCTCCTGAAGCCTTTTTTTTCCTTTTGTCCCAAATTTCAAAAAATTTTCGTGCAATTTTTTTTTCTTTTAATTCCCATTCATTCTCTATTAGGATTCAAGTTTTGCTCTAACTTCTACATTTTTTAACCGATTTAATTCGTTCCAACTTTCAACTGTTCATCTTTTGCCTTCCTATTCCACAATTTCCCACTTACCAAAAATTCTCTGCAATTTTGTTTTTCTACTCTAATTTCTACATTTTTCAACTTATTCAAGCCATTCCACCTTTCAACTGTTCATTATTTTCCTACCTATTCCACAACTTCCCACTTACCCAAAATTCCAAATTTTCAATTTTGAAATTCACACCCAATTTTCCCAAATTTCCTTTTTCCCTTGTAATTTCTACATTTTTCAACCGATTCAACTCTTTTCAACATCATTCTGCAACATTCCCAAAGTATTTATTCAACCTCTTCACCTTCACACGCAATTTCTTCAGGAATTGCAAATTCTAGTTATTATTATTCTACTTATTCCGCTCACTTTTTTGACGCTTAACTCCTTCCACATACTTCAACCGATTCACTCCGTTCCACTTTTCACTTATTCCAAATATTCATGACACGGCTGCTTACATTTTTTTTGTTCGAAAAATTTTCCGTTTTCACAAAATTCACGATTTTGTGGCATTTTTTTCCCCATTCATTCTTAATGGCAGATTCAACATTTCACATTTTTGTTGTTCCAGTTTGAAATTCACTTATTTCAACACATTCAAATCACATTGGGGACATTCCCAAACTTGCCAAATTCAAAAATTTCACGTTTTCACTTTTAAAATTTGCACAAAATTTTGCAAAATTTCACAAAATTTAGTTTTTCACTTCTAGTTTCTACATTTTTCCACCGATTCAACTCGTTCCAACTTTCAACTGTTCATCTTTTGCCTACCTATTCCACACCTTCCCACTTAGCAAAATTTCCAAATTTTCAATTTTGAAATTCACACCAAATTTTCCCAAAATTTAGTTTTTCCCTTCTAATTTCTACATTTTTCAACCGATTCAACCCATTCCAACTTTATTCACTTTGTTCACCTTATGCTTACCTTATTCACCCCCTTCACCCCCACTTCCACAATTCAACCCTTGACCCCCACTTCCAGAGTGGCGGCCATCTTGGATTGACCCTGAAGTGCCCCAATGAACCCGGAATGAACTGGAAGTGCCCCAAATCAAACCGGAATTGACCCCAAATGAACCGGAAGTGACCTCAGGTAAACCGGAAGTGACCCCAAATCAAACCGGAAGTGACCCCAAATCAAACCGGAAGTGACCTTTTTAAACCGGAAGTGACCCCAAATAAACCGGAAGTGACCTCAGTTAGACCGGAAGTGCCTCTAATCAAACCGGAAGTGACCTAAATAGACCGGAAGTGCCTCTAATCAAACCGGAAGTGACCTAAATAGACCGGAAGTGACCCAAATCAAACCGGAAGTGACCCCAAATCAAACCGGAAGTGACCTTTTTAAACCGGAAGTGACCTTTTTAAACCGGAAGTGACCTCAGCTAGACCGGAAGTGCCTCTAATCAAACCGGAAGTGACCCAAATAGACCGGAAGTGACCCAAATCAAACCGGAAGTGACCATATTTCAACATTAAGTGCCCAAAATACCTACATTTGCGCTAACTTTTGCAAATTTTGACCGATTAAACCCGTTTCTACATTTTAACCCCAAAAGTGAACCTCCTGAAGCCGTTTTTTTCTTTTTGTTCCAAATTTCAAAAGATTTTGGCGCAATTTTTTTTTCTTTTAATTCCCATTCATTCTTTATTAGGATTCAAGATTTGCTCTAACTTCTACATTTTTTAACCGATTCAACTCGTTCCAACTTTCAACTGTTCAATTTTGGTTTTCTACTCTAATTTCTACTTTTTTCAACTTATTCAACCCATTCAACTTATTCAACCCATTCCACCTTTCAACTGTTCATCATTTTCCTACCTATTCCACAACTTCCCACTTACCCAAAATTCCAAATTTTCAGTTTTGAAATTCACACCCAATTTTCCCAAATTTCCTTTTCCCTTGTAATTTCTACATTTTTCAACCGATTCAACTCTTTTCAACATCATTCTGCAGCATTCCCCAAGTATTTATTCAACCTCTTCACCTTCACACGCAATTTCTTCAGGAATTGCAAATTCTAGTTATTATTAGTGTGAAGGTGAAGACCTTCACACTATTGTTATTGCTGTCCTTTATTATTATTATTAGTGTGAAGGTGAAGACCTTCACACTATTGTTATTGCTGTCCTTTATTATTATTATTATTATTATTCTACTTATTCCGCTCACTTTTTTGACGCTTAACTCCTTCCACATACTTCAACCGATTCACTCCGTTCCACTTTTCACTTATTCCAAATATTCATGACACGGCTGCTTACATTTTTTTTGTTCGAAAAATTTTCCGTTTTCACAAAATTCACGATTTTGTGGCATTTTTTTCCCCATTCATTCTTAATGGCAGATTCAACATTTCACATTTTTGTTGTTCCAGTTTGAAATTCACTTATTTCAACACATTCAAATCACATTGGGGACATTCCCAAACTTGCCAAATTCAAAAATTTCACGTTTTCACTTTTAAAATTTGCACAAAATTTTGCAAAATTTCACAAAATTTAGTTTTTCACTTCTAGTTTCTACATTTTTCCACCGATTCAACTCGTTCCAACTTTCAACTGTTCATCTTTTGCCTACCTATTCCACACCTTCCCACTTAGCAAAATTTCCAAATTTTCAATTTTGAAATTCACACCAAATTTTCCCAAAATTTAGTTTTTCCCTTCTAATTTCTACATTTTTCAACCGATTCAACCCATTCCAACTTTATTCACTTTGTTCACCTTATGCTTACCATATTCACCCCCTTCACCCCCACTTCCACAATTCAACCCTTGACCCCCACTTCCAGAGTGGCGGCCATCTTGGATTGACCCTGAAGTGCCCCAATGAACCCGGAATGAACTGGAAGTGCCCCAAATCAAACCGGAATTGACCCCAAATGAACCGGAAGTGACCTCAGGTAAACCGGAAGTGACCCCAAATCAAACCGGAAGTGACCCCAAATCAAACCGGAAGTGACCTTTTTCAACCGGAAGTGACATTTTTCAACCGGAAGTGACCCCAAATAAACCGGAAGTGACCGTAGCTGGACCGGAAGTGCCTCTAATCAAACCGGAAGTGACCCAAATCAAACCGGAAATGACCATATTTCAACATTAAGTGCCCTAAATACCTACATTTGCGCTAACTTTTGCAAATTTTGCCCGATTAAACCCATTTCAACATTTTAACCCCAAAAGTGAACCTCCTGAAGCCGTTTCTTTCCTTTTGTTCCAAATTTCAGAAACTTTTGGTGCAATTTTTTTTTCTTTTAATTCCCATTCATTGTCTATTAGGATTCAAGATTTGCTCTAACTTCTACATTTTTTAACCGATTCAACTCGTTCCAACTTTCAACTGTTCCTCTTTTGCCTTCATATTCCACAACTTCCCACTTACCAAAAATTCTCTACAATTTTGTTTTTCTACTCTAATTTCTACATTTTCAACGTATTCAACCCATTCCACCTTTCAACTGTTCATCATTTTCCTACCTATTCCACAACTTCCCACTTACCCAAAATTCCAAATTTTCAATTTCTAAATTCACACCCAATTTTCCCAAATTTCCTTTTTCCCTTGTAATTTCTACATTTTTCAACCGATTCAACCCTTTTCAACATCATTCTGCAACATTCCCCAAGTATTTATTCAACCTCTTCACCTTCACACGCAATTTCTTCAGGAATTGCAAATTCTAGTTATTATTATTATTCTACTTATTCCGCTCACTTTTTTGACGCTTAACTCCTTCCACATACTTCAACCGATTCACTCCGTTCCACTTTTCACTTATTCCAAATATTCATGACACGGCTGCTTACATTTTTTTTGTTCGAAAAATTTTCCGTTTTCACAAAATTCACGATTTTGTGGCATTTTTTTCCCCATTCATTCTTAATGGCAGATTCAACATTTCACATTTTTGTTGTTCCAGTTTGAAATTCACTTATTTCAACACATTCAAATCACATTGGGGACATTCCCAAACTTGCCAAATTCAAAAATTTCACGTTTTCACTTTTAAAATTTGCACAAAATTTTGCAAAATTTCACAAAATTTAGTTTTTCACTTCTAGTTTCTACATTTTTCCACCGATTCAACTCGTTCCAACTTTCAACTGTTCATCTTTTGCCTACCTATTCCACACCTTCCCACTTAGCAAAATTTCCAAATTTTCAATTTTGAAATTCACACCAAATTTTCCCAAAATTTAGTTTTTCCCTTCTAATTTCTACATTTTTCAACCGATTCAACCCATTCCAACTTTATTCACTTTGTTCACCTTATGCTTACCATATTCACCCCCTTCACCCCCACTTCCACAATTCAACCCTTGACCCCCACTTCCAGAGTGGCGGCCATCTTGGATTGACCCTGAAGTGCCCCAATGAACCCGGAATGAACTGGAAGTGCCCCAAATCAAACCGGAATTGACCCCAAATGAACCGGAAGTGACCTCAGGTAAACCGGAAGTGACCCCAAATCAAACCGGAAGTGACCCCAAATCAAACCGGAAGTGACCTTTTTAAACCGGAAGTGACCCCAAATAAACCGGAAGTGACCTCAGCTAGACCGGAAGTGCCTCTAATCAAACCGGAAGTGACCCAAATAGACCGGAAGTGACCAAATCAAACCGGAAGTGACCATATTTCAACATTAAGTGCCCAAAATACCTACATTTGCGCTAACTTTTGCAAATTTTGCCCGATTAAACCCGTTTCTACATTTTAACCCCAAAAGTGAACCTCCTGAAGCCGTTTTTTTTCCTTTTGTTCCAAATTTCAAAAGATTTTGGCGCAATTTTTTTTTCTTTTAATTCCCATTCATTCTTTATTAGGATTCAAGATTTGCTCTAACTTCTACATTTTTTAACCGATTCAACTCGTTCCAACTTTCAACTGTTCAATTTTGGTTTTCTACTCTAATTTCTACTTTTTTCAACTTATTCAACCCATTCAACTTATTCAACCCATTCCACCTTTCAACTGTTCATCTTTTTCCTACCTATTCCACAACTTCCCACTTACCCAAAATTCCAAAATTTCAGTTTTGAAATTCACACCCAATTTTCCCAAATTTCCTTTTCCCTTGTAATTTCTACATTTTTCAACCGATTCAACTCTTTTCAACATCATTCTGCAGCATTCCCCAAGTATTTATTCAACCTCTTCACCTTCACACGCAATTTCTTCAGGAATTGCAAATTCTAGTTAGTGTGAAGGTGAAGACCTTCACACTATTGTTATTGCTGTCCTTTATTATTAGTGTGAAGGTGAAGACCTTCACACTATTGTTATTGCTGTCCTTTATTATTAGTGTGAAGGTGAAGACCTTCACACTATTGTTATTGCTGTCCTTTATTATTATTATTATTATTATTATTATTATTCTACTTATTCCGCTCACTTTTTTGACGCTTAACTCCTTCCACATACTTCAACCGATTCACTCCGTTCCACTTTTCACTTATTCCAAATATTCATGACACGGCTGCTTACATTTTTTTTGTTCGAAAAATTTTCCGTTTTCACAAAATTCACGATTTTGTGGCATTTTTTTCCCCATTCATTCTTAATGGCAGATTCAACATTTCACATTTTTGTTGTTCCAGTTTGAAATTCACTTATTTCAACACATTCAAATCACATTGGGGACATTCCCAAACTTGCCAAATTCAAAAATTTCACGTTTTCACTTTTAAAATTTGCACAAAATTTTGAAAAATTTCACAAAATTTAGTTTTTCACTTCTAGTTTCTACATTTTTCCACCGATTCAACTCGTTCCAACTTTCAACTGTTCATCTTTTGCCTACCTATTCCACACCTTCCCACTTAGCAAAATTTCCAAATTTTCAATTTTGAAATTCACACCAAATTTTCCCAAAATTTAGTTTTTTCCCTTCTAATTTCTACATTTTTCAACCGATTCAACCCATTCCAACTTTATTCACTTTGTTCACCTTATGCTTACCATATTCACCCCCTTCACCCTCACTTCCACAATTCAACCCTTGACCCCCACTTCCAGAGTGGCGGCCATCTTGGATTGACCCTGAAGTGCCCCAATGAACCCGGAATGAACTGGAAGTGCCCCAAATCAAACCGGAATTGACCCCAAATGAACCGGAAGTGACCTCAGGTAAACCGGAAGTGACCCCAAATCAAACCGGAAGTGACCCCAAATCAAACCGGAAGTGACCTTTTTCAACCGGAAGTGACCTTTTTAAACCGGAAGTGACCCCAAATAAACCGGAAGTGACCTGAGCTAGACCGGAAGTGCCTCTAATCAAACCGGAAGTGACCCAAATCAAACCGGAAATGACCATATTTCAACATTAAGTGCCCTAATTACCTACATTTGCGCTAACTTTTGCAAATTTTGCCCGATTAAACCCATTTCAACATTTTAACCCCAAAAGTGAACCTCCTGAAGCCGTTTCTTTCCTTTTGTTCCAAATTTCAGAAACTTTTGGTGCAATTTTTTTTTCTTTTAATTCCCATTCATTCTCTATTAGGATTCAAGATTTGCTCTAACTTCTACATTTTTTAACCGATTCAACTCGTTCCAACTTTCAACTGTTCCTCTTTTGCCTTCCTATTCCACAACTTCCCACTTACCAAAAATTCTCTACAATTTTGTTTTTCTACTCTAATTTCTACATTTTCAACTTATTCAACCCATTCCACCTTTCAACTGTTCATCATTTTCCTACCTATTCCACAACTTCCCACTTACCCAAAATTCCAAATTTTCAATTTTGAAATTCACACCCAATTTTCCCAAATTTCCTTTTTCCCTTGTAATTTCTACATTTTTCAACCGATTCAACTCTTTTCAACATCATTCTGCAACATTCCCCAAGTATTTATTCAACCTCTTCACCTTCACACGCAATTTCTTCAGGAATTGCAAATTCTAGTTATTATTATTATTATTCTACTTATTCCGCTCACTTTTTTGACGCTTAACTCCTTCCACATACTTCAACCGATTCACTCCGTTCCACTTTTCACTTATTCCAAATATTCATGACACGGCTGCTTACATTTTTTTTGTTCGAAAAATTTTCCGTTTTCACAAAATTCACGATTTTGTGGCATTTTTTTCCCCATTCATTCTTAATGGCAGATTCAACATTTCACATTTTTGTTGTTCCAGTTTGAAATTCACTTATTTCAACACATTCAAATCACATTGGGGACATTCCCAAACTTGCCAAATTCAAAAATTTCACGTTTTCACTTTTAAAATTTGCACAAAATTTTGCAAAATTTCACAAAATTTAGTTTTTCACTTCTAGTTTCTACATTTTTCCACCGATTCAACTCGTTCCAACTTTCAACTGTTCATCTTTTGCCTACCTATTCCACACCTTCCCACTTAGCAAAATTTCCAAATTTTCAATTTTGAAATTCACACCAAATTTTCCCAAAATTTAGTTTTTCCCTTCTAATTTCTACATTTTTCAACCGATTCAACCCATTCCAACTTTATTCACTTTGTTCACCTTATGCTTACCATATTCACCCCCTTCACCCCCACTTCCACAATTCAACCCTTGACCCCCACTTCCAGAGTGGCGGCCATCTTGGATTGACCCTGAAGTGCCCCAATGAACCCGGAATGAACTGGAAGTGCCCCAAATCAAACCGGAATTGACCCCAAATGAACCGGAAGTGACCTCAGGTAAACCGGAAGTGACCCCAAATCAAACCGGAAGTGACCCCAAATCAAACCGGAAGTGACCTTTTTAAACCGGAAGTGACCCCAAATAAACCGGAAGTGACCTCAGCTAGACCGGAAGTGCCTCTAATCAAACCGGAAGTGACCTAAATAGACCGGAAGTGCCTCTAATCAAACCGGAAGTGACCTTAATAGACCGGAAGTGACCCAAATCAAACCGGAAGTGACCCCAAATGAACCGGAAGTGACCTCAGGTAAACCGGAAGTGACCCCAAATCAAACCGGAAGTGACCTTTTTAAACCGGAAGTGACCTTTTTCAACCGGAAGTGACCCCAAATAAACCGGAAGTGACCTCAGCTGGACCGGACGTGCCTCTAATCAAACCGGAAGTGACCCAAATCAAACCGGAAATGACCATATTTCAACATTAAGTGCCCTAAATACCTACATTTGTGCTAACTTTTGCAAATTTTGCCCGATTAAACCCATTTCAACATTTTAACCCCAAAAGTGAACCTCCTGAAGCCGTTTCTTTCCTTTTGTTCCAAATTTCAGAAACTTTTGGTGCATTTTTTTTTCTTTTAATTCCCATTCATTCTCTATTAGGATTCAAGATTTGCTCTAACTTCTACATTTTTTAACCGATTCAACTCGTTCCAACTTTCAACTGTTCCTCTTTTGCCTTCCTATTCCACAACTTCCCACTTACCAAAAATTCTCTACAATTTTGTTTTTCTACTCTAAATTCTACATTTTCAACTTATTCAACCCATTCCACCTTTCAACTGTTCATCATTTTCCTACCTATTCCACAACTTCCCACTTACCCAAAATTCCAAATTTTCAATTTTGAAATTCACACCCAATTTTCCCAAATTTCCTTTTTCCCTTGTAATTTCTACATTTTTCAACCGATTCAACTCTTTTCAACATCATTCTGCAACATTCCCCAAGTATTTATTCAACCTCTTCACCTTCACACGCAATTTCTTCAGGAATTGCAAATTCTAGTTATTATTATTATTATTATTCTACTTATTCCGCTCACTTTTTTGACGCTTAACTCCTTCCACATACTTCAACCGATTCACTCCGTTCCACTTTTCACTTATTCCAAATATTCATGACACGGCTGCTTACATTTTTTTTGTTCGAAAAATTTTCCGTTTTCACAAAATTCACGATTTTGTGGCATTTTTTTCCCCATTCATTCTTAATGGCAGATTCAACATTTCACATTTTTGTTGTTCCAGTTTGAAATTCACTTATTTCAACACATTCAAATCACATTGGGGACATTCCCAAACTTGCCAAATTCAAAAATTTCACGTTTTCACTTTTAAAATTTGCACAAAATTTTGCAAAATTTCACAAAATTTAGTTTTTCACTTCTAGTTTCTACATTTTTCCACCGATTCAACTCGTTCCAACTTTCAACTGTTCATCTTTTGCCTACCTATTCCACACCTTCCCACTTAGCAAAATTTCCAAATTTTCAATTTTGAAATTCACACCAAATTTTCCCAAAATTTAGTTTTTCCCTTCTAATTTCTACATTTTTCAACCGATTCAACCCATTCCAACTTTATTCACTTTGTTCACCTTATGCTTACCATATTCACCCCCTTCACCCCCACTTCCACAATTCAACCCTTGACCCCCACTTCCAGAGTGGCGGCCATCTTGGATTGACCCTGAAGTGCCCCAATGAACCCGGAATGAACTGGAAGTGCCCCAAATCAAACCGGAATTGACCCCAAATGAACCGGAAGTGACCTCAGGTAAACCGGAAGTGACCCCAAATCAAACCGGAAGTGACCCCAAATCAAACCGGAAGTGACCTTTTTAAACCGGAAGTGACCCCAAATAAACCGGAAGTGACCTCAGCTAGACCGGAAGTGCCTCTAATCAAACCGGAAGTGACCCAAATAGACCGGAAGTGACCAAATCAAACCGGAAGTGACCATATTTCAACATTAAGTGCCCAAAATACCTACATTTGCGCTAACTTTTGCAAATTTTGCCCGATTAAACCCGTTTCTACATTTTAACCCCAAAAGTGAACCTCCTGAAGCCGTTTTTTTTCCTTTTGTTCCAAATTTCAAAAGATTTTGGCGCAATTTTTTTTTCTTTTAATTCCCATTCATTCTTTATTAGGATTCAAGATTTGCTCTAACTTCTACATTTTTTAACCGATTCAACTCGTTCCAACTTTCAACTGTTCAATTTTGGTTTTCTACTCTAATTTCTACTTTTTTCAACTTATTCAACCCATTCAACTTATTCAACCCATTCCACCTTTCAACTGTTCATCTTTTTCCTACCTATTCCACAACTTCCCACTTACCCAAAATTCCAAAATTTCAGTTTTGAAATTCACACCCAATTTTCCCAAATTTCCTTTTCCCTTGTAATTTCTACATTTTTCAACCGATTCAACTCTTTTCAACATCATTCTGCAGCATTCCCCAAGTATTTATTCAACCTCTTCACCTTCACACGCAATTTCTTCAGGAATTGCAAATTCTAGTTAGTGTGAAGGTGAAGACCTTCACACTATTGTTATTGCTGTCCTTTATTATTAGTGTGAAGGTGAAGACCTTCACACTATTGTTATTGCTGTCCTTTATTATTATTATTATTATTATTCTACTTATTCCGCTCACTTTTTTGACGCTTAACTCCTTCCACATACTTCAACCGATTCACTCCGTTCCACTTTTCACTTATTCCAAATATTCATGACACGGCTGCTTACATTTTTTTTGTTCGAAAAATTTTCCGTTTTCACAAAATTCACGATTTTGTGGCATTTTTTTCCCCATTCATTCTTAATGGCAGATTCAACATTTCACATTTTTGTTGTTCCAGTTTGAAATTCACTTATTTCAACACATTCAAATCACATTGGGGACATTCCCAAACTTGCCAAATTCAAAAATTTCACGTTTTCACTTTTAAAATTTGCACAAAATTTTGCAAAATTTCACAAAATTTAGTTTTTCACTTCTAGTTTCTACATTTTTCCACCGATTCAACTCGTTCCAACTTTCAACTGTTCATCTTTTGCCTACCTATTCCACACCTTCCCACTTAGCAAAATTTCCAAATTTTCAATTTTGAAATTCACACCAAATTTTCCCAAAATTTAGTTTTTCCCTTCTAATTTCTACATTTTTCAACCGATTCAACCCATTCCAACTTTATTCACTTTGTTCACCTTATGCTTACCATATTCACCCCCTTCACCCCCACTTCCACAATTCAACCCTTGACCCCCACTTCCAGAGTGGCGGCCATCTTGGATTGACCCTGAAGTGCCCCAATGAACCCGGAATGAACTGGAAGTGCCCCAAATCAAACCGGAATTGACCCCAAATGAACCGGAAGTGACCTCAGGTAAACCGGAAGTGACCCCAAATCAAACCGGAAGTGACCCCAAATCAAACCGGAAGTGACCTTTTTAAACCGGAAGTGACCCCAAATAAACCGGAAGTGACCTCAGCTAGACCGGAAGTGCCTCTAATCAAACCGGAAGTGACCTAAATAGACCGGAAGTGCCTCTAATCAAACCGGAAGTGACCTTAATAGACCGGAAGTGACCCAAATCAAACCGGAAGTGACCCCAAATGAACCGGAAGTGACCTCAGGTAAACCGGAAGTGACCCCAAATCAAACCGGAAGTGACCTTTTTAAACCGGAAGTGACCTTTTTCAACCGGAAGTGACCCCAAATAAACCGGAAGTGACCTCAGCTGGACCGGACGTGCCTCTAATCAAACCGGAAGTGACCCAAATCAAACCGGAAATGACCATATTTCAACATTAAGTGCCCTAAATACCTACATTTGTGCTAACTTTTGCAAATTTTGCCCGATTAAACCCATTTCAACATTTTAACCCCAAAAGTGAACCTCCTGAAGCCGTTTCTTTCCTTTTGTTCCAAATTTCAGAAACTTTTGGTGCATTTTTTTTTCTTTTAATTCCCATTCATTCTCTATTAGGATTCAAGATTTGCTCTAACTTCTACATTTTTTAACCGATTCAACTCGTTCCAACTTTCAACTGTTCCTCTTTTGCCTTCCTATTCCACAACTTCCCACTTACCAAAAATTCTCTACAATTTTGTTTTTCTACTCTAAATTCTACATTTTCAACTTATTCAACCCATTCCACCTTTCAACTGTTCATCATTTTCCTACCTATTCCACAACTTCCCACTTACCCAAAATTCCAAATTTTCAATTTTGAAATTCACACCCAATTTTCCCAAATTTCCTTTTTCCCTTGTAATTTCTACATTTTTCAACCGATTCAACTCTTTTCAACATCATTCTGCAACATTCCCCAAGTATTTATTCAACCTCTTCACCTTCACACGCAATTTCTTCAGGAATTGCAAATTCTAGTTATTATTATTATTCTACTTATTCCGCTCACTTTTTTGACGCTTAACTCCTTCCACATACTTCAACCGATTCACTCCGTTCCACTTTTCACTTATTCCAAATATTCATGACACGGCTGCTTACATTTTTTTTGTTCGAAAAATTTTCCGTTTTCACAAAATTCACGATTTTGTGGCATTTTTTTCCCCATTCATTCTTAATGGCAGATTCAACATTTCACATTTTTGTTGTTCCAGTTTGAAATTCACTTATTTCAACACATTCAAATCACATTGGGGACATTCCCAAACTTGCCAAATTCAAAAATTTCACGTTTTCACTTTTAAAATTTGCACAAAATTTTGCAAAATTTCACAAAATTTAGTTTTTCACTTCTAGTTTCTACATTTTTCCACCGATTCAACTCGTTCCAACTTTCAACTGTTCATCTTTTGCCTACCTATTCCACACCTTCCCACTTAGCAAAATTTCCAAATTTTCAATTTTGAAATTCACACCAAATTTTCCCAAAATTTAGTTTTTCCCTTCTAATTTCTACATTTTTCAACCGATTCAACCCATTCCAACTTTATTCACTTTGTTCACTTTATGCTTACCATATTCACCCCCTTCACCCCCACTTCCACAATTCAACCCTTGACCCCCACTTCCAGAGTGGCGGCCATCTTGGATTGACCCTGAAGTGCCCCAATGAACCCGGAATGAACTGGAAGTGCCCCAAATCAAACCGGAATTGACCCCAAATGAACCGGAAGTGACCTCAGGTAAACCGGAAGTGACCCCAAATCAAACCGGAAGTGACCCCAAATCAAACCGGAAGTGACCTTTTTTAACCGGAAGTGACCTTTCTCAACCGGAAGTGACCCAAATAAACCGGAAGTGACCTCAGCTGGACCGGAAGTGCCTCTAATCAAACCGGAAGTGACCCAAATCAAACCGGAAATGACCATATTTCAACATTAAGTGCCCTAAATACCTACATTTGCGCTAACTTTTGCAAATTTTGCCCGATTAAACCCATTTCAACATTTTAACCCCAAAAGTGAACCTCCTGAAGCCGTTTCTTTCCTTTTGTTCCAAATTTCAGAAACTTTTGGTGCAATTTTTTTTTCTTTTAATTCCCATTCATTCTTTATTAGGATTCAAGATTTGCTCTAACTTCTACATTTTTTAACCGATTCAACTCGTTCCAACTTTCAACTGTTCCTCTTTTGCCTTCCTATTCCACAACTTCCCACTTACCAAAAATTCTCTACAATTTTGTTTTTCTACTCTAATTTCTACATTTTCAACTTATTCAACCCATTCCACCTTTCAACTGTTCATCATTTTCCTACCTATTCCACAACTTCCCACTTACCCAAAATTCCAAATTTTCAGTTTTGAAATTCACACCCAATTTTCCCAAATTTCCTTTTCCCTTGTAATTTCTACATTTTTCAACCGATTCAACTCTTTTCAACATCATTCTGCAGCATTCCTTAAGTATTTATTCAACCTCTTCACCTTCACACGCAATTTCTTCAGGAATTGCAAATTCTAGTTATTATTATTATTATTCTACTTATTCCGCTCACTTTTTTGACGCTTAACTCCTTCCACATACTTCAACCGATTCACTCCGTTCCACTTTTCACTTATTCCAAATATTCATGACACGGCTGCTTACATTTTTTTTGTTCGAAAAATTTTCCGTTTTCACAAAATTCACGATTTTGTGGCATTTTTTTCCCCATTCATTCTTAATGGCAGATTCAACATTTCACATTTTTGTTGTTCCAGTTTGAAATTCACTTATTTCAACACATTCAAATCACATTGGGGACATTCCCAAACTTGCCAAATTCAAAAATTTCACGTTTTCACTTTTAAAATTTGCACAAAATTTTGCAAAATTTCACAAAATTTAGTTTTTCACTTCTAGTTTCTACATTTTTCCACCGATTCAACTCGTTCCAACTTTCAACTGTTCATCTTTTGCCTACCTATTCCACACCTTCCCACTTAGCAAAATTTCCAAATTTTCAATTTTGAAATTCACACCAAATTTTCCCAAAATTTAGTTTTTCCCTTCTAATTTCTACATTTTTCAACCGATTCAACCCATTCCAACTTTATTCACTTTGTTCACCTTATGCTTACCATATTCACCCCCTTCACCCCCACTTCCACAATTCAACCCTTGACCCCCACTTCCAGAGTGGCGGCCATCTTGGATTGACCCTGAAGTGCCCCAATGAACCCGGAATGAACTGGAAGTGCCCCAAATCAAACCGGAATTGACCCCAAATGAACCGGAAGTGACCTCAGGTAAACCGGAAGTGACCCCAAATCAAACCGGAAGTGACCCCAAATCAAACCGGAAGTGACCTTTTTAAACCGGAAGTGACCCCAAATAAACCGGAAGTGACCTCAGCTAGACCGGAAGTGCCTCTAATCAAACCGGAAGTGACCTAAATAGACCGGAAGTGCCTGTAATCAAACCGGAAGTGACCTAAATAGACCGGAAGTGACCCAAATCAAACCGGAAGTGACCCCAAATGAACCGGAAGTGACCTCAGGTAAACCGGAAGTGACCCCAAATCAAACCGGAAGTTACCTTTTTAAACCGGAAGTGGCCTTTTTAAACCGGAAGTGACCCCAAATAAACCGGAAGTGACCTGAGCTAGACCGGAAGTGCCTCTAATCAAACCGGAAGTGACCCAAATCAAACCGGAAATGACCATATTTCAACATTAAGTGCCCTAATTACCTACATTTGCGCTAACTTTTGCAAATTTTGCCCGATTAAACCCATTTCAACATTTTAACCCCAAAAGTGAACCTCCTGAAGCCGTTTCTTTCCTTTTGTTCCAAATTTCAGAAACTTTTGGTGCAATTTTTTTTTCTTTTAATTCCCATTCATTCTCTATTAGGATTCAAGATTTGCTCTAACTTCTACATTTTTTAACCGATTCGACTCGTTCCAACTTTCAACTGTTCCTCTTTTGCCTTCCTATTCCACAACTTCCCACTTACCAAAAATTCTCTACAATTTTGTTTTTCTACTCTAATTTCTACATTTTCAACTTATTCAACCCATTCCACCTTTCAACTGTTCATCATTTTCCTACCTATTCCACAACTTCCCACTTACCCAAAATTCCAAATTTTCAATTTTGAAATTCACACCCAATTTTCCCAAATTTCCTTTTTCCCTTGTAATTTCTACATTTTTCAACCGATTCAACTCTTTTCAACATCATTCTGCAACATTCCCCAAGTATTTATTCAACCTCTTCACCTTCACACGCAATTTCTTCAGGAATTGCAAATTCTAGTTATTATTATTATTCTACTTATTCCGCTCACTTTTTTGACGCTTAACTCCTTCCACATACTTCAACCGATTCACTCCGTTCCACTTTTCACTTATTCCAAATATTCATGACACGGCTGCTTACATTTTTTTTGTTCGAAAAATTTTCCGTTTTCACAAAATTCACGATTTTGTGGCATTTTTTTCCCCATTCATTCTTAATGGCAGATTCAACATTTCACATTTTTGTTGTTCCAGTTTGAAATTCACTTATTTCAACACATTCAAATCACATTGGGGACATTCCCAAACTTGCCAAATTCAAAAATTTCACGTTTTCACTTTTAAAATTTGCACAAAATTTTGCAAAATTTCACAAAATTTAGTTTTTCACTTCTAGTTTCTACATTTTTCCACCGATTCAACTCGTTCCAACTTTCAACTGTTCATCTTTTGCCTACCTATTCCACACCTTCCCACTTAGCAAAATTTCCAAATTTTCAATTTTGAAATTCACACCAAATTTTCCCAAAATTTAGTTTTTCCCTTCTAATTTCTACATTTTTCAACCGATTCAACCCATTCCAACTTTATTCACTTTGTTCACCTTATGCTTACCATATTCACCCCCTTCACCCCCACTTCCACAATTCAACCCTTGACCCCCACTTCCAGAGTGGCGGCCATCTTGGATTGACCCTGAAGTGCCCCAATGAACCCGGAATGAACTGGAAGTGCCCCAAATCAAACCGGAATTGACCCCAAATGAACCGGAAGTGACCTCAGGTAAACCGGAAGTGACCCCAAATCAAACCGGAAGTGACCCCAAATCAAACCGGAAGTGACCTTTTTAAACCGGAAGTGACCCCAAATAAACCGGAAGTGACCTCAGCTAGACCGGAAGTGCCTCTAATCAAACCGGAAGTGACCTAAATAGGCCGGAAGTGCCTCTAATCAAACCGGAAGTGAGCTAAATAGACCGGAAGTGACCCAAATCAAACCGGAAGTGACCCCAAATGAACCGGAAGTGACCTCAGGTAAACCGGAAGTGACCCCAAATCAAACCGGAAGTGACCTTTTTCAACCGGAAGTGACCTTTTTAAACCGGAAGTGACCCCAAATA
Organism: Syngnathus scovelli; assembly: GCF_024217435.2. Lineage (NCBI taxonomy): Eukaryota > Metazoa > Chordata > Actinopteri > Syngnathiformes > Syngnathidae > Syngnathus > Syngnathus scovelli. Next base: position 28,417,672 of record NC_090848.1, read on the forward strand.
AACCGGAAGTGACCTCAGCTAGACCGGAAGTGCCTCTAATCAAACCGGAAGTGACCCAAATCAAACCGGAAGTGACCATATTTCAACATTAAGTGCCCTAAATACCTACATTTGCGCTAACTTTTGCAAATTTTGCCCGATTAAACCCATTTCAACATTTTAACCCCAAAAGTGAACCTCCTGAAGCCTTTTTTTTCCTTTTGTTCCAAATTTCAGAAACTTTTGGTGCAATTTTTTTTTCTTTTAATTCCCATTCATTCTCTATTAGGATTCAAGATTTGCTCTAACTTCTACATTTTTTAACTGATTCAACTCGTTCCAACTTTCAACTGTTCCTCTTTTGCCTTCCTATTCCACAACTTCCCACTTACCAAAAATTCTCTACAATTTTGTTTTTCTACTCTAATTTCTACATTTTCAACTTATTCAACCCATTCCACCTTTCAACTGTTCATCATTTTCCTACCTATTTCACAACTTCCCACTTACCCAAAATTCCAAATTTTCAATTTTGAAATTCACACCCAATTTTCCCAAATTTCCTTTTTCCCTTGTAATTTCTACGTTTTTCAACCGATTCAACTCTTTTCAACATCATTCTGCAACATTCCCCAAGTATTTATTCAACCTCTTCACCTTCACACGCAATTTCTTCAGGAATTGCAAATTCTAGTTATTATTATTCTACTTATTCCGCTCACTTTTTTGACGCTTAACTCCTTCCACATACTTCAACCGATTCACTCCGTTCCACTTTTCACTTATTCCAAATATTCATGACACGGCTGCTTACATTTTTTTTGTTCGAAAAATTTTCCGTTTTCACAAAATTCACGATTTTGTGGCATTTTTTTCCCCATTCATTCTTAATGGCAGATTCAACATTTCACATTTTTGTTGTTCCAGTTTGAAATTCACTTATTTCAACACATTCAAATCACATTGGGGACATTCCCAAACTTGCCAAATTCAAAAATTTCACATTTTCACTTTTAAAATTTGCACAAAATTTTGCAAAATTTCACAAAATTTAGTTTTTCACTTCTAGTTTCTACATTTTTCCACCGATTCAACTCGTTCCAACTTTCAACTGTTCATCTTTTGCCTACCTATTCCACACCTTCCCACTTAGCAAAATTTCCAAATTTTCAATTTTGAAATTCACACCAAATTTTCCCAAAATTTAGTTTTTCCCTTCTAATTTCTACATTTTTCAACCGATTCAACCCATTCCAACTTTATTCACTTTGTTCACCTTATGCTTACCGTATTCACCCCCTTCACCCCCACTTCCACAATTCAACCCTTGACCCCCACTTCCAGAGTGGCGGCCATCTTGGATTGACCCTGAAGTGCCCCAATGAACCCGGAATGAACTGGAAGTGCCCCAAATCAAACCGGAATTGACCCCAAATGAACCGGAAGTGACCTCAGGTAAACCGGAAGTGACCTTTTTAAACCAGAAAGGACCCCAAATAAACCGGAAGTGACCTCAGCTAGACCGGAAGTTCATCTAATCAAACCGGAAGTGACCCAAATCAAACCGGAAGTGACCTTATTTCAACATTAAGTGCCCTAAATAGCTACATTTTAGCTAATCATTCGGCATCATTCCCCAAGAAGTGATTCGAAGTCTTCGCCTTCACACGCAATTTCTCCAGAAATTGCATTTTCTAGTTAAAAGGTGCTCCTTCATTGTGTGCGCCTTATAGCGTGGAAAATACGGTATATCAATTCTACTTCTCTGATTTTTATTTTCCGCGGGTGGTTCTGAAACACATCTCCCGCGAAAAACGAGGGATCACTGTATCACACTGCCATGTTTGTCTGTCTTTACTTTACAAGACACAAACTTTTGTTTTAATTATTTTTTCACAGTTTGACAGAGCGCCCAAGGATCTTAGGCTAACTGTACACCGGATTAACACAATCAGTACCGGTTTGGAATTTATTTGATTTTTTTAAATTTTATTCATCTGGCCTTGGAAAAAAAATATTTCATTGAGAAGGTGCTGTGAAATATCTGAAAGATGGAGCTCATTCTCATTCACATGGCAAAGGGTGCACCGCTCCACAAGCTTTGCTATTGCATCCACAGGTGTATAGTATTATTACAAAACACAAGTCTATATTTGTATGACTTGGCGCGTCAGAGAACACAAACTCCAGCCGAATCGACAAAAACAGGTTAATTTAAGGCCATTGCATAAAAATGTGTCTTTAGTCGTGTCTTAAATGTTTCTACTGAGGTAGCAGTTCTGATATCTATCGGTAGGGCATTCCAAAGCTTTGGAGCCCGAATAGAAAATGCTCTCGACCAGGCTTCTCAATCTCAATTTACCTGAGGCAGAGTCTGGGTGAGGCTGGGCCGCATCAGGATTTCCACAAGAAAACCGCAGATAAAATATTCCAATGTTCTCAAATATCTTTATTTTTAACACAAATAATAAATTAAATAAATACATTAAAAATGAATAAAAAAATCAATCAATCTGTAATAATAAATAAAAAAATATTAATGATCATGCAGCAGATACAGACGGTTGAAGAAACCACATATTGACTGACTGACTGACTGACTGACTGACTGACTGACTGACTGACTGACTGACTGACTGACTAGAAAAGCGCTGATAAAACATTCCAATGTTCTCAAATATCTCTGTTTTAACACAAAATAATAAACTAAATAAATGAATTAACTGCTGCTGCATTATTCTCTGTGGTTGCTTTCTTAATGAAATCTTGTTGCCTCAGCAGACGTGTTTTAAGACTGGCAACCTGGTTGGCTCTCTCATCTCCCTGGTATTTTTCGTACTCTTCAGCATGTCTAGTTGAATAATGACGTTTCAAATTGCATTCCTTGTGCACCGCAATTTTTTCAGTGCAAAAATGACACGTCAGGGTGCCCCTGTGCTCAAGAAAGAAATATTGCACTCCTTACTTTTCCTGAAATTGTCTGTGCTCATCACCGACCTTTCTCTTCACTGCAGGCTTTGAAAGAGACATCTTTAGGGCTCTGTAACATGTGATTCCACTTGGAGTCAGTCTCGGGTCTAACTTTAACTTTCACTTGCGCTCTCCGATCGTTATCGGAGAAAGCCATATACATGTCAGAGAGATCCAGATAGCTATCGGAGTTCTCCTTCTCCGATCGTATCAGATAACGGCAGTTATCCGAATTTCTCAACTGTCATGTAAACGCACTTACTGTTAAGTTTCAGTTTCACTCACGACGCGCCTACAATTAATTGGAGGACTGTGGGCGCAGAGCGGAGTCAGCGGCTTCATAGCTTCTCCTCCGCCCAGCTTACTGGAGGAATGAATGAATAAGTGAGCGAGGCACTGGACAGACCTGCCGATGTCCCGCCCTCCAGAGCCACCGTGATTGGTTCATTCAGCATATTATCGTATATAGCAATTATCGTCCCAGGGGCTGCGGTTGGCCCGCGGGCCGCGAGTTTGTGACCACTGCTCTCGACCCTGCGGATTTCTTTTTGGCCCTCGGGGTCACTAAAAGACTAACTAGTGTTTTACGAGCGAAGGTTACGGGACGGAACGTAAGGCACAACTAGGTCGACGAGATACCAAGGCGCTAAGCCATGCAGTGTTTTATAGGTTAATAAAAGAACCTTCACATCTTAAATGGATCGGTAGCCTATGTAAGTTGGCTAATATTGGGGTAATGTGATAACATTTTCTCGTACATGTGAGCAGTCTCACCGCATCATTTTATACCAACTGTAGACTTTTAAAACTGGAATTAGGAAGACCAGGCAACAATTTGTTACAGTAGTCAAGGCGCGAAGTAATAAACGCATGTATAATAATTTCCGCATCACGAGTTGAAAGAATTGGATGAATCTTAGCAATATTACAGAGGTGAAAAAACGCAGTTCTAGTTATGTTCTCAATGTGTTTTTTGAAAGGACAGTGTTTGGTCAAATATAACCCAGAGATTAGCTACAGTATCACTTTGCGTAATAGTACATTTATCCATATTTACAGTAGTTTCCTTAAATAGGTGGTGATAACGAGCAGGACCAATTATCAACATCTCGGTTTTATCTGGGTTAAGACATAGGAAATTGAGAGACATCCATTGTTTGATCTCAGCAAGGCACACCTCAAGATTACAACAATCCCGCAGATTTGTCATCGATAATGGCATATATAATTGGGTGTCATCCACATAACTTTGAAAACTAATGTTATATTTATGTATAACGTCCCCAAGCGGAATCATATAAATACTAAATAGTATTGGTCCAATTACGGATCCCTGCGGGACACCACACGTAACATTAGTGAGCTCAGAGTTTTGCCGTGGACCACGCGGAGGGTCCTGTCAGATAGATAAGAATTAAATCAATGAAATGCTGACCCTGAAATACCAACGCAGGTTTTAAGGCGTTCTAATAAAATATTGTAATCTACAGTGTCAAAGGCAGCACTAAGATTGAGTAATAGTAGTACCGATGAGATGTTTGAACCCATCGCTACGAGGAGATCATTGGTCACTTTAGCAAGTGTTGTCTAGTGGAGTGGTTCGCTCTAAAATCAGACTGAAACAATTCAAATTGATTGTTAGCGACCATGTCATCATTAACCTGCATTAACTACTTGCTGTGAACGGGAGATTTGAAACCAGCCTGTAATTACTGAGACAGTCTGGGTCGAGGTTTGGTTGCTTAAGTAGTGGTTTAATAATAGCGATTTTAAAGGCTGTTGGCACAATACCAGAGGAGACAGACAGATTAATTATATTTAAGATGGAGTTTGGCTGGAAGCGGGTCAAGTAAACACGTTGTTTGTTTAGCCGCGCTACCCAATTGTGTAAGCCTTTCAAGGGACAAGCTTTTAAAATTTGAGAGGGATATCGCATGATTGTCAGCTTCCGTAATCGGCGGTCTTGACTGAGTGATTAGAATGGTCACCGTGATCTCATCCCTAATGGATTAAATTTTTTTGAGCGAAATGTTTCAGGAACTCGTCGGCTAAGAAGAGGGAGCTATCGGAGGTCGGCTGGTGTAGCATTAGCTTTGCCATCGTATCAAACAAGTATTGAGGATTGTTTTTATTGAGACCAATTATTCGCGAGAAATAATTAGTTTACGGTAGTACCATTATATTCTAGGTTGCCAATCCTCGGGATAATACCAAATCTAAAGTATGTCCATTTTCATGCTTTGCTGCCTGTATTGCTTGTGCAAAACCGAACATATCAATTATTGCTTGAAATGCCGCAGTAAGTGGCTCTGATAGTGAATTTATATGGATATTAAAATCCCCGCAAATTTTTATATTATCTGCATTTGTCAGCCACAAATTCTGAAAATTCATCCAGGAAACGGCCTGTGGATCGAACAAGACTTTTCAAAACAACATTTTTAAATGCGTTAATCAAATGAGGACTAAGTCTAAGATCGGAATTGGAGATAAGGGTTAGGGGATGGTACACCCCCACCCTTCTTACAAAGACGCGCAACATGCAAGCTCACAAAATTTGGAAGCGAGGCCTCATTAAGCGGCATCAGTTCATTAGGTTTTAACCAGGTCTCGCAAAGACCAAAAATGTTGAGATTATGGTCTGTAATGAGGTCATTAACGCGCATCTTTTTCATGTGGAGTGATATAACGTTTACAAAACCGAGTTTGAGTCTAATCGGTTAATCAGAATTCATATCTATCTAAAGAATTTTGGACGAAACACGAGTAAGATTGAGTTGTCGAGGTCCGGCATTACCTTTAAAAAGTTTATTAGCGCGGCGGGACGAGATGACTGTAGGAATTCGATAGTTAATGTTTGGCAGACACATACTGTCATTATGAGCAATCAGCGAGACCGGTCAGGACGGAGTAACTGGACTTGTCTCCCACCTCAGTGGAAAGTGTGTCAATGTATGCTGTAGCACCATTCAAATTGTGACGTTCGAGTCTACACAAGGAGCTATGTGCATGATGCGGGTCTAGCCTAGCGCTAGTTAGCTTTAACTTAACAGACTCCAAACCTATCCTAACTGGTGGCCTAGCCACCTGTGACCCAGCCTGCTCTAAAGTGGACTGTCATGAACAGCTCAAACGGTAATCTATGTTACTAGAAAGAGTGATGGCGATTGCCATCTAAAAAATGCTGCATGTTTGAAGTTTCTATAGAGCACTTGGGTATCCCACAACACAACGAGCACAATATTATGTGGAAAGAGAAAACCAAAGTTCAATTGATAGGGAGAAACACACAACGCCGCGGGTGGAGGAAAATCAGGAGCATCATGGTACGGGCATGCTCTGCTACCTCAGGACCTGAGCAGCTTGCGATTGTCAATGGAAAAATGAATTTGCAAGTTCGTCAAGATATTTTAGAGAATAACTTGAGTGTTTCAGCAGACCAATGATCCAAAACATAGAAAGAAATCAAAACAAAATTGCCTCGGATGAAGATGTGTTCTGATCTGGCCTTGTCAAAGTCCAGACCTGTAGATAGAGGAGGAAGATAAAGGAAGCACGAAAAATGTATTTATTCATTAGGAAGTATTTATTCTTTATTTCTGACCAAGGGAACTGATGTTATATTGTCCCATTTCACTCTCATTGTTGAATGCGAGTACCAGTAAACTAGGATTTGACCTAAGGAAATTATGAGCCTCACTTTAAGACAATTCTAAAAATATGGTTACCATGAAGCATCAATGAAGCACAAAAATGTCAAATTGTGCCTCCAATTTCTTTCAGTGCAAATATACATAAATCAGTATTGTGTTTCATTTAAAGCCAAATCAATTATCAGCAGACAGGTCTGTTACATTACTACATTTCAACATTACTTTGAGCTATATTATTGTCATCTCTTTTGATTGCTTTTAGTATTGTAATTCGTTTTAGCTGGTTTTTAGTTCTATTGTTGCCTTTCCTCAGCAAAATGCTCGCTGAGATTTTATCATCAATCCATCCAATTATACGGTCTCACTTTTGTGGATCTGTGCATGCAATGCCTTAGAAAGCTCTCAATGTATTTTGTTTTGTGAATAATAACTAAGTAAAGAAACAATTTAAAGATTCAAACCCTGAGCCTTTTCACCATGAGGCGAACAACACACCCCACCAGCTGCTTTAAATCACTCATGAAAACAAATCAATGAAGTTCTGATGCAACATGCTATCACATTGCCTTACAGCCATGTTTGTGTTATGGAATTTGTGATATGAAGTTGTGTTTTCTCTTCTTTCCTTCACCCTCTTGGGGTGCCTGGTGTTGGTGGTTGTGCATTCAGTCAAAGGTGCTGGTGCCGGTGTGGGTGGGTTCTCCAGACCTCTTCCGCATGGTGCTGCGCTACACCAACATGGAAGGCGTAGACATCCGGGGTCGAGTGTCTGTGCTGGAGGACGATGGGAAAAACTTCTGCGCCAACTGTGAGTGCTGCTGGTATCCGATTTCTTTATGCTCTTCATCTTCCTAAATGGTCTTTCAGCTTCATGCCGCCGATGGGGCGTGGTCACAGCTTAGTGCACAAACCTCCTTTTTTGTTTTCTACTCCTCTTGTATCTCTTCCTTTTTCTCTTCTTCCCATACATTCTCCTTTTCCCATTTTTCCTTTTTTCTTCTCTTGTGGATGTTCTTCCTCATCTCATATTGCTCCTTATTGCTTTCGTTGTCGCATCTCTTCTTCCTCTTCCTCCCTTTGTGGATCATCTCTTTCTCTTCTTTTGACCTTTTTCCCCTTCATCCTCCTCTTGTGTCTCACTCCCCTCATAACTCCTCCCTTTCCTCATCTTCACATCAACCTATCTATCAACTTCTTCCCCTTATACTCAGTGGTTTAAAGTGTCTGTACCATGCTATTTTAAGCTTTCCAGTTGATTATAATGGATTGAACCTAATCCAGCGCTTCATCGACACAGTATGGTGCCCAAAGCACTTTACAATGCCTCACATTCACCCATTCACACACATTCATACAGGCATATATATGATTATGGCACAATGGCGGTCTAATTTCTTATGAAATGTGAGTTATTTTGATGTCTGTTTCTAACCTGGAAGTACGACGACTGGTTCAGTATAACTTCGCTTTCGATGTACTCACACATTTCGTGAGTAGACTCGTGGTGTGTTCAATGACGGCATATTATTCATTCATCTTCCGAACCACTTATCCTCACGAGGGTCAAGAGCATGCCGGTCACCAGCCAATTGCAGGGCACATACGTAAAGGCAAACAGCCATTCACACCCACAGTCACACCTACGGACACTTTGGAGTGGTCAATAGGCGCTCCATGCATGTATTTGGAACGTGAGGAAACCGGAGCACCCGGCAGAAATTCACGTAAACATAACATGCACAATCCACACAGGAAGGCCGGAGCCGGAATTGAATACTCCACCTCTGAACTGTGAGGCGGACGTGCTAACCAGTGCCCCACCGTGCAGCCACCGCATATCATATTATCTATAATCTATTATATATTTATTCATTAATTATTTCTCAGAAGAATCACTCAATGCTCTACTGTTACCCACAGCCTTTTTTATCTGGCATCAAAAAACCACACATCATCTCAAGTTGCAGGGACAGCTTCTCTAGACGCGTGTTTTGTCTTCAGGGGCAGTACAGACGGTGGCTCTTCACTTCGTGATGTAACAAAGAGAGAACCTGGTTGTTTTCTTGGTTCAGGTGGCGAAGGAAATGAGCAAGAATGCTCCAGAATGAGTGAATGGATGAAAAGACACCATTGTGGGTGTTTTTGGAGTGGAATAAGCATTTTAAAATGGTTCAAAACTCAGAGAAGTTAATTCAGCATTATATGGGTACTCTAAATGGGCTGGTACGCAGCGGTACGGAGTTTAGCTTCTCGTGTACCAGGACATGAGTCCACAGTACACTCTCTTGTTGTATTTCTTGCACTTTGTGAAACGAGTCCTTAAAGTTTACTTTCAGAGGTCCCACATTGAAGTCATAATGGGGAAAGGGAGCAATATTGAAAAGTTTGTTAAATATCTGGTGATCCCATTTTTCTGTCGAGTCTTGTATTTGCCCAAACAATCCCCCCGGTTACCGTTTACTGAATGGCATTAGGAACGGATGTAATATTAAATCGTTGAGAGGGCCGTCCCTTTTACCCACCACTTATTAGTTAGATCACTTGACCATGGATGGAAAGAAAGGCAAAAAAGGCCTGCTGCCTGCCAGACCCAAACATGTTGGTTCCTGGTTCCTCATTTGATCTGAGATGTTCCTAACATCCACCCGGCCAGTAGACAACACCTGATCCTAATACGTTATTTGTCCCAATTTTGCAGTGTCAATACTGACGACCCCCAAGCATCCATCTAGCCAGTAGACAAAATCTAGTAAATCTGAAGTATGTCCTTTTCAGACGACACAGATTTTTGTCATTGACGGCGGTCGTGCTGTCAGGCTACAAGATAAATACAATCGTGTGTCTTGATATGTCACACACACTACCAACCAGACCCGTCCAATTGTTACGTGCTTTCTACAAGATTCAGTCCGTCGGAGACTTAGACTTTATTGTAATGATGGTAAAGGCACCTTCATAAACCTTGGTGGATTTGGACAGGTCTTAGTAATTTGAGCTCAGCGAGACAAAGTGGGAGACAAAGTCTATCATTCACCTTCGCAAAGGAGCAACCAGAAGCCAGCACTAAGCAAGGGACTTTATTGAAAACAACTGCAATGTTATTGACGTTCATGAACGAGTCAGCGTAGAGCAATGCTTCTCAGTCATTTTCTGTGATGCCTCCCCCCTAGGGAGAAGAAAACATTTTGCGCCCCCCCATGTTATTAACATTAAATAAATAAATAAAAGAAAAAAGAAAGAATGTGCATCACTTCGCCTGAAATTAAAAAATAAATTATTATTAGTATATAAACTATAAACATTCATGACCAACAATTTTATGCTGAAAAAATACAATAAAATAATAATAAACATACATATTAATAAATTAAACAACAGCAATAAATAATATTAAATCACCAACATTAACTCAGGAGCACAATATATAAAACATTTTAACCTACAAAACAAAAACGAATAAAACAATTTGTGCTGTTTTTTTAAATCAAAATGAGGCAGCATGACGGAGACCATATCCACGGGTGCATGTAGTATCAGCTCTTCTGCAATGGTGTGTTGTTGTTTTTTTGCACTGAGCAATTTGGTACGTTGCTTTATATGATGCTGACAGTGCTTGCTGATTGACTGAAGTAGCATTCACTAAGTGGGATGAATGTTGGCAATATTCTGCCCGTTTTTGCTGAAAGACCTCAAGCATCTTATCAGCGTGAATGGGGTGCAATGACTTTAAGTGCCGCCTTAATTTATTTGGCTTCATACTGTCCGCTGCCAAGATTGTAAGGCACAGTAAACACATCGGTCTTTCCTCGTCTCCCATCGTAGTCACACTGAAACCGACCGCTACGTACTCGTCATCATATTTCCTTGTCTTAGCTTTCGTGTGACTCTCAATTCGCTTATCTCCGTCTGTCTCCGCCGTTCTTTTCAACCCGGTTAAATATTTTTCCATGGTTTCCCACTGCAGTTTTTATCGCCTGCTCTGTGCTGTGTGTGCGTATGTTCCGTGCGCTCTACACTGTAGAGCAAATATTCCTTGCACACACTATTACAGTGATACCGTCACTCCCACCTACTGCAGTGGATGTCTCATTACCCTTTAATCTAGTACAGCCAAAAGAAAAGTATGTTCCATGATGTCTCACGCGCCCCCCTTGGTAACACACCGTGCGCCCCAGGGGGGCACACCCGACTATTTGAGAAGGACTGGCGTGGAGGAACACTGGCGTAGAATACGAGTGGGCTATGAAAGTGTGCTCCGCTCATTTCCTATCTCCATGGAAACAATGGCCAGCTATCTAGGCTAGATTTGTGATGCGGTGAAAGTTACAGTACCTTGTGTGGCCGATAATCTCCTCTTTCTTCACTGCTTCCTCTTCTTTTGCCTTCTTCTTCCTGCCCTCGTCTCTTCCTCACTTCATTTTTACAACATTCTCAAACATGTTTTCGTCACACAAAAATAAACCTAAGTGAAACACAAACCGGATTCGGTTGAAGTCGGGAAATTGTGTAAAATGTAAATAAAAACAAAATACAATGATTTGAAAATCCTTTTCAACCTATATTCAATTGAATACACTACAATACACTACAAAGATAACTACTGGGCAGAATGGCTCTTCAAATGACGGACAAAGTTTGAAGTTGTCGTCTGGCTGTCTGAAATGTTTCTGTAGCATATCTTGCACTGTGCTGTCCGTGTTTTCGTCATAAAGGTAATTACGATAGCTGAAGGTGATGACTTGCAGTACCACTCCCGCTCCCGCTGACATGTTTGTGCATGTCTGATATAAAGGGGCGTGATTCTCCAGTAAACACGTTAGGTACGTAGAGAGGGCACGACTGATTGATTGACAGGGTAGTGATCCAATCATTACAACGCCATTCTCAGCCTGCGCTTCTACCATGTTATCGATATTATTTTTTAAAATGTATTATTAATTTTATATTCAAACTGAAAACATAAACAAAATAACTCTGAAGTCATTCAAGTGATCATGTCTCAAGTCAAGTCCTGGGTATTTAACTTCCAAGACCAAGTCGAGTCTCAAATTTTTTTATTTTTTGTCAAGTCAAGTCACAAGTCATCAAAACAGCGACTCGAGAGTTCCCATCGCTGCGTCTGAGGGATTGAAGGTCACGGTCATTCAGTCTTGGTTTCCGGCCGTGGTGCTTACGTGCAGTGATTTCACCAGATTCTCTGAACCTTTTGACGCTATCATGGACCGTAGATGTTGAAAACCCTAAATTCTTTGCAATTTTGCTTTGAGAAATGTTGTTCTTAAACTGTTCAACTATTTTCTCACGCAAAGTGGTTAACCTCGCCCCATCCTTGCTTGTGAATGACTGAGCATGTTTGGGGAAGCTCCTTTTATACCCAATCATGGTACCCACTTATTCCCAATTAGCCTGATCACATGTGTGATTTTCCAAATAGGTGTTTGATGAGCTTTTCTCACCTTTCTCAGTATTTTTTGCCACCTTTCCCAACCTCTACTGGACGTGTTGCAGCCATGAATTCTAAGTTAATTATTATTTGGCAAAAAACAATTAAGTTTATCAGTTTGAACATTAAATATGTTGTCTTTGTAGTGTATTCAATTGAATATGGGTTGAGAAGGATTTTCAAATCGTTGTATTTTGTTTTTATTTACATTTTACACAATTTCCCAACTTCAACTGAATCCGGTTTGTACTATGATAATGTTGATGATCTTCCAGGTTCTGAGCAGTCCAAGCAGATTGTCTTTGCTCCCACCACGGGCCCAAGCTTTGTCAACATTCCCCAGAACAACTTTGTGGAACCATTTGTTCTCAACCCTGGAGCTTGGGCAGTGTTCATAGAGGCTGAAGGAGTTCTCCTTGTGAGATTCATTAGTCATTATGCCTTGAATATGTGTGTGTATGTGTGTGCGTGTGTGTGTTTGTGTGTGTGCTTGTGCGTGTGCATATGTGTGTGTGTGTATAATAATGACATAATAATCCTTCTGCTCAGGATTTTTTGGTCCTTCTGCCAAGCTCCTACTACGAGGCTCCCATCCTGCAAATGCATATTACAGACCCATGCATGTTCAGCTCTCCACTGGATGCTAGCCACAAGTAAAAATGTTGATTTTGCTTTTTTCCTATGTGCTACAACTATTATATATATTTTTGTGTCTCAGCAGCTGCTTACAATACACATACTTGTCTCTGGACGCCTTCCCTTCTGTGTCTGGCAATGACGCCATTTGTCGCTATGACAACCACCTGCCACGCCCCTGCTCCACCGAAAGGCTTACTCTTCGCCATCCGAACATGGCTGTCTGCAGTGGCTACGATGTAAGAGCATGAATTCCTGTGTTTCTCTCTGGGCTTGCATTAATATCACACAAATTACAAGCTCTTCACAATAATAACAAGTGACAGTGTAGCGATGGTAATGAGAATTCAGATGAGAGAATCATAGTCCGCGATCGCACATGTTTGTAAACGCCCTTAAAAATGCACTTACGTGGTTTAGTGTAGATGATTTTTTATTAAAACTAAATAATGCATTTTCTACACCGCTTTTCCCCACGGTCGTGCTTGAGCCTATCCCAGCAGTCATCGGGCAGTAGGCGGGGGACACCCTGAACTGGTTGCCAGCCAATCTCAGGGCACACAGAGACGAACAACCCCTTCGCACTCGTATTCGCACTTAGGGACAATTTGGAGGGCTCAATCGGCCTACCAAGCCTGTTTTTCGGATGTTGGAGGAAACCGGCGTGCCCGGAGAAAACCCATGTGGGCACGGAGAGAACATGCAAACTCCACACGGAGGGCCGGAGGTGGAATCAAACCCGCACCCTCCTAACTGCGAGGCAGACGTGCTAACCAGTGCGACACTGAGCTGCCAAATAATGCATATATGCACTGAATTTTTTTCCTACACTGAGTAGGGTAAACGGTTCTCAAAAAGCCTGACCACTTGAGACAAGGCCGTTTTTGCAGCAGACATAAAACAGTATGAAAAGGCCGCAGAGAGAGCAATATATATGTACCGTATTTCCCGCACCATAAGGCGCTTCGGGTTAAAATGTGCAGACTCAATTCCGGGAGTTTGTTAAATAAAGAGCCGGTTACCAAACCCACGTCTTAACTGTACTTAATTCACACATAGGATGCACCACATTATACGGTGTATGCATGCCATAACTTTCGGTAAAAAAAAAAAAAAAAAAAAAAACGGGAGCAAGACAGTGAGTTCGGTTGTAATTTATTCTACTGTTTAATCATGTATTGTATTGTACTCACATTGTTAATCGATATCAATACACAAATCCATTAAAGTCCTTATCTTCTGTATCCAAATTAAACAGTTGGGCAAGTTCGCCATTAAACATGACAAGTGTTCTCATCATTGTCATGTTAGTTTTCGGCTCTGATCCGGCCTTCCAGAAAGCTTGAGTTGTGCCTTGTAGGCATGTCTTTTTGTCGATGCCATTTTAGAGGGTCCTAATGCTGTTTGCTTTGCACAAACGATAGTATTTATTTATTGTTGGCAGCAGAGGTACATACTCTATGTGTTATGTACAATCCTCTGATTGGTTTTCTGCCCCGATCTACATAAAACGTAATGTCCTTTGATTGGTTCATCAGGTCAACATATTATGCCAGTATATTATGTCTCTGTGTGGCGGAAACAAAACAAAACGATCCACACAAAAGGCGCACCTTATTAAAAGGCGCACCCTAGTTTTTTTGAAAAATTGAAGGGTTTTAAGTGCATCTTATGGTGCGGAAAATACGGTAATTTAGGATCGCTATGGCAAGGATGTACTGCATAAAAGCGGTTCTTGTCCTACAAAGACCAAGATTCTTTGCAGAGAGATCAAGAACAAGGAAGAACACAAACCAGTAGCTCGTTCGACGTAGGTAACTTGACTTAGCTTGGTATCACCCAAGTGGTGAGTCAAAGGGAGAATTACGTCATCTGTTCCCAAAATAGCGCCGTGTATTAAATGATAACCAGCAGCATTATGTTGGCACAAAAATGGGAACACCATATATTGACCAAATTTTACAATATTGCTCCCTATCCACATCAAGACCTCAATGTGGGATCTCCTGAGGTACACTTTGAGGCGATCATCTGTGCAGTAAGTGTGTGATGGAAGCAGTGAGAGTCTCTGTCCAGCATGGAAGATAGCTTGGCTTTGCTCTACTCTTCACCTCCTCCACAAGTTGCAGAGGGCATCTGCGAACGGAGCTGGGCTTCTGAATGATCTTATCCAGTCTCTTCCTGTTAGCTGCTGTGATGCTGCCCCCCCAGCAGACCATGCCAAAATGACAAAGGCCACCACTGAGTCAAAGAAAGTCTTAAGGAGTGCCCTTAAACTTAAAAAAAAGTTAGTCCCGACGATCGTCATCACCCACACATTTGGGTGTGGTGAAATTTGTCCTCTGCATTTAACCCATCCCCATGTGATTTTGATCCATCCCCTGGGGGAGAGGGGAGCAGTGAGCAGCAGCGGGGCCGCACTCGAGAATCATTTGGTGATCTAACCCCCCAATTCCAACCCTTAATGCTGAGTGCCAAGCAGGAAGGCAGTGGGTCCCATTTTTTTTATAGTCTTTGGTGTTAGAGAGTTGCTCATTCCAACTTATTTTGCAAGAACCACACGGGAGACAAGCAAGTTCTTTTAGACACCTGCAGGTGGAGAGTTCACTCGCTCAAGAAATGAAGTCTGAAAACCCTCCCAACTGCAAGGACATATTTATTAAGTGAAAGAGTGGGGGCAAGAGTAGACTGAATAGGAAGCCCTTGTGCTCTAGTCAGGGGGTGTTTTACGACCTTGTGTAGGATGAGACAAGGTAGGTTATTTATTACCGGTTGCATTCCAACATAATCATACGATAAGGATAATCTGAAAAACCCTAACATTTGGTATGACTCGGCCAGGGTTTGAACCCACAACCTTCCAGTCTCAGGGCGGACACTCTACCACTAGGTCACTGAGCTGCATCCCATAAAACCTCAGCCTTCTGAGAATATATTGTCTCCTCTGTCCTTTTTTTGTAAAGTGTGTTTGTGTTATGGGTCCAGTCCAGATTATTGTTCAGATGAACACCCAGGTTACCATCTCAAGGGTCACACACAATCTCAAACCTATAAAATAATCACTAAAACATATGCTATTTGATACTTGTATGATATTATGAATATATGGGCCAATTTGGCATTTGACAAGCCCACCACCTAAAAAGACTTAAATGTCGGACCTTGAATAACTTTTAACAATAAACAATCAGCCAGATGATGATCAGTGCTTTCTTTCGCTCCAATAAGCCTAGTGTGCCAGAGGGCACAAATCCTTGACTGGCCCCCACTCAGTCACAGAGCACATATGTACAAGAGACAACTGTTTATACTTCTTTGTATTTAAGATGTAACAATTTATACTTCTTAGGGTTTATGTTGTCGAAAATTGCACGGTAAAATATGAATTGAAAATGTTTTTTTCATGTAAGTATTTATTAGTATTTTACCCTAAATTTTCTTCCAGTGCTACTAAAATTTCAAGTTAGGGGCTGCTGTGTTCTTAGTAAAAAATATTAATCTGGAGACCAGCACTCACTACTAGCCAGTCTTTATTGCTTGAAGTTGGCTGTTTCGTTTACCTCGCGCCGTACTAGTCCCACTTTGTAACATTGGGAATATGCCGCCAGAAAAGGTCTGCTTTTGTTGTGACAAATTGGCAATAGAAACATTACAATTTCCCATGATGCTTAGACACAGAAGCAGAAAGTAGTTCTAGTTCTGGTTTGTTGAAAACATAGAGGCCTGTTAGCAATAACTTGTAAATAAGAAGGCACACATAAATGTGAAAATATACTATAGGAAGGAATTTAAGTTAACATGTACCACGCAGTCCCGCAGACTGCAATACTTATCCTCATTGTAACATTGGAAACTCACCACGAAAAATAGCTCACATTAGGCAAGTAGGGCTACATTTCCAATGAGTCTTATACACGAAATCAGAAAGCAATCAAGTTGCGATATGACAGAAACTCAATGCGCCTTCTAGCAATTGGATGTGGATAAGTATGAGAATGCTTAAAAATAAAAATAAATGAACTGTCGAAGTCAAAGTCTGCTTTATTGTCAATTTCTTCACATGCCAAGACATACAAAGAGATCGAAATTATGTTTCCCACTATCCCACGGTGACAAGACATAGTACACAATATATACATACATACAAGTAAACAACACAAAAAGTAAAAACAAGAAGGCACAAACAATAAATAAATAAGAGTGATGAATAAATAATAAATAAACAAATAAAATAATAAATAAGAGGAGCAAAAATGGAGCAAGTGTGCATACAGCAGACAGTCAGAATATAGCGCAAAAGTACAGGACGTTACACAGGAGGGGGGAGAGAGTTCAGGATCCTAACAGCCCGGAGTATAAAGCTGTTGGTCAGTCTGGTGGTGCGGGAGCGCAGACTCCTGTACCTCTTCACCAGAGGGCAGATGATCAAACAAGGAGTGAGCGGGGTGACTCACATCACACACAATCGTGGTCGCCTTGCGGGTCAAGTCAAGTCAAGTCAAGTTTATTTGTATAGCCCTAAATCACAAACAGTCTCAAAGGGCTTCACATAGACAAAAATTGACAATTATTTTCAAAGCATCCCCTGATCTTAAGCTCCCAAAATGGCAAGGAAAAACTCAAAAACCCCTACCAGGGGAAAATGAGAAACCTTGAGAAGGGACCACAGATGTAAGCATCCCCCTTTCAGGATCACCAGGTTGTAATGGATGCAGAGAGGGCACAAGTAATACATAATATGAAAATAAATGAAAAAAATGGATGTCGGAGGTGCCCTCGATTGTCCTGGCAGTGTCTTCAAGGAGGTTGAGCTGCAGTTTCCTCATCTTGAATTGGTCCCCGAGAATCCAGCTAGCCGCCAGCTTTTGCGCCACCTAACCCCCTCCCCAACCAGGGAGGAGGGTGGGCAGAGAGAACAAAAACAAACTCCGGCCGAATCGGCCACTACAAGTTAGTTAAAGGCCATCTCATAGAAATGTGTCTTTAAACGTGTCTTAAATGTTTCTACTAAGGTAGCAGTTCTAATATCCATTGGTAGGGCATTCCAAAGCTCTGGAGCTCTGGAGGGTGAGATGGGAGGTGTAAAGGTCCTTCAGGGAGGGGAGTGAAGCACCAATAATCTTACTAGCTGTGGTCACTATGCGCTGCAGGGCCTTCATGTTGCATTTAGTGCAACTATCACCCCACACAGCGATACAACTGGAGAGGATGCTCTCAATGGTGCCACGGTAGAATGAGGTCATGATGGCCGGAGGAGCACTCGCTCGCCTGAGTTTCCACAGGAAATACAGGTGGCGCTGAGCTCTCTTCGCCAGTGACGCAGTGTCTGGTGCTGCTCACTCTCTCCACCACAGCACCGTCGATGGTCAGTGGCAGGTGTTGGGTGCGACCCTTCCGGAAGTCAACAACAATCTCCTTGGTCTTGTCGACGTTCAGCAGGAGGTTGTTGTCCCTGCACCACGTGGCCAGAAGGTCGACCTCCAACCTGTATTGAGTCTCGTAGCCCCTGGTGATGAGACCCACCAGAGTCGTGTTGTCGGCATATTTCAACACGCGGTTGGTACTGTAAGTCGCAGTGCAGTCCTGTGTCAGCAGGTTGAAGAGCAGCGGACTGAGCACGCAGCCTTGGCGGGCCCCCGTGCTCAGCGTAATGCTGGCGGAGATATTGTGGACAACACGTACTACCTGAGGCCTCTGACAGAGGAAGTCCAGTAGCCAGTTGCAGAGGTAGGTACTGAGGCCCAGCTTGTCGAGTTTGCAGATGAGTCGCTGTGGTACAATGGTGTTGAATGCAGAACTGAAGTCCACAAACAGCAATCGCACATACGAGTCCCTCCTCTCCAGGTGGGTGAGGGTTGAGTGGAGGGCAGAGCAGATGGCATCCTCAGAGGACCGTTTGGCTTGGTACGCAAACTGGAAGGGGTCTATGGTGAGGGGGAGAATGGACTTGATGTGCTCCATGACAAGCCGCTCAAAGCACTTCATGATGATGGGTGTCAGTGCCACGGGGCGGTAGTCATTGAAGCAGGATGGAGCAGGTTTCTTCAGCACAGGTACGACGGTGGCAGCCTTGAAACATGAAGCGACGATGGCCTGCTGCAGAGAAATGTTAAAGATGTCCGTGAAGACACCCACCAGCTCCCCAGTGCAGTCATTCAGCGCTCAACCAGGGATGTTGTCTGGGCCCGCTGCCTTACGGGTGTAGATAGCGGCAAGCGTCCTCCTCACGCTATCGGCAGAGAGGCACAGGGGCTGTTCGTGTGGAGGGGTAGGGGTCTTCAGCGGGCAAGTGCCGTTCTGAGCGTAGAAGCGAGCAAAGAAGCGGTTCAGATTGTTGAGCAGACGAATGTTGCCCTCACAGCTCTGCAGCACGGGCTTCTAGTCCGTGATGGTCTGAATGCCTTGCTATAGGCTCCGTGCGTCCCTGCTGTCTTTGAAGTGGGCGGTAATCTTGCAAGAGAATGCCCTCTTCGCTTCCTTGATGCTCCTGGACAGGTCGGCCCTCGCTGTTCTCAAGCCAGTCTCATCCCCAGCTCTGAAGGCTTTGTCCCTGGCCCTCAGCAGCCTGAGGACAGCCCCTGTCAGCCATGGCTTTCAGTTAGCCCGAGTGACGATGCATTTTGTGTGGGTCACATCATCAATGCACTTCGAGATGTAAGAGGAATCAGAGTCAGTATACTCCTCTATGTCCGTCTGATTGACATAATGAAGAACTAATGAACTAAACAGCTGATAGAAAGCTGACAATCATCCATACATCAGGCACAATTTAAATTTGTTTAGGATCTTTACGGTCTGAAAAATACAGCAACCAAAATTTGCCATTCACTTCATGTAATTTTAAGAAAAAACATGCTGTATTGGTATTTATAGAGGACCAACAAACAGTTATTTTATGCATTATATATTTTTGAAAATTAATCAGCCAATTAGTCTGTAATCACTATTTTTTTCTGTCTCATTTTGGAATCAGCCTGAAAAAATGGGCCTAGTATAGACATTACCATATTTTCACGACCAAAGGGCGCACCATACCAAAAGGCGTAGTCTCAGTTATGTGTGCCATTACTGTATTTAACACACACAGGGCACAACGCATCATAGAGCGCATACATGCCATGATTTACGGTAAACAAAAAAAATGTCACGGGAGCAAGAAAGTCAGTTTGGTTGTACTTTATTCTACTGTTTAACCATGTACTCTACTGTACTCACACTATTGCTGATCGATATTCATACGCAAATCCATCCAAGTCCTCATCTTCTGTATCCAAATTATACAGTTGAGCAAGTTCGCCATCTGACATGCCAATTTCCCTCGTCATTGTTTCGTCGTTGTCACGTTGCTCTGCGGAAATGATCCCAGCTTTCCAGGAAGCTTGAATTGTACCTCGTAAGGATGTCTCTTAGTCTATGCCATTTTAGAGGGTCCTAATGCTGTTTTCTTTGCACAAACAGTTGTATTTATTTATCAATGGCGGCAAAGGTACGTACTCTTCGTGTTACGTAAAGTCCTCTAATTGGTTTACCGCCCCGGTCGACGTAAAACGTAATGTCCTCTGATTGGTTCATCGGGTCTACATATTACACCTGTTTATTACGTCTCCGTGTGGCGAAAGCCACACAAAACAACTTTACAGAGTTGTACAAACGGTAGTATTTATTTATCTATCAATGGCGGCGGAGGTACGTACTTTGCTCAAATGATAGTATTTATTTACCAATGGCGGCGGAGGTACGTACTCTACGTGTTACATCCAGTCGTCTGATTGGTTTGTATTTGAATGCTATTATAAACCCGCGAAATAGTGAAGTCGCAATAGGTGAATCGTGAAATGGCAAGGGATCACTGTAAATATGATTTTAAAAAAAGCCGGTACTATATGTGAATTGTTGTTAACCAGATATTTTTCCAAACCGTGGCAACAGATCAGAGTGGAGATGAAAGCAAATGTGAAGCCTGGGGACGTCTATGTCCTAGTGGTGGAGTATGCCAACGTGGAGGAGTCGCCACAAACGCTCGCTGTCACCTTCAACTTGCCAGGAGCCCAAAGACAACAACACAGTGTTACTCTGATACGCTGCACTTACAGGTGCACCCGCAGGCACTGTTGTTCAGAAAGTTATACGGTCATCTTCATCTATTTTGTGTTTGCACAGCTTCCTGTGTCGAGTGGTTGCCGTTGATGAACACAAGCGAGTGGCACGCTTCTCTCTGCCAGGTGACACAGAGCTCCAGCTGTCTGCCGAGAACGCAAGCTTTTTTTTGGTATGCATGCCATTCCTCTCATATGATTTGCAGATGAAGTTGTGCAACTCTGCTGATTATTACCAAACCCAATACAGGAACATGGGTGAACATATATTTGATGTTTAAGACTGTGGTCTCCAACCATCTGTCCGATACAAATATTTATATGTACTATATGTAGGTGAGTGTGTGTTTGTGTGTGTGTGTGCGTGCGTGCGTGTGTGTCGTGTGTGTGTGTGTGTGCTCGCGCGTGTGTGCCTGCGTGTGCGCGTGTATGTGCGCGTGTGTAGGTGTGTGTGGTCTGTGTATTTGCGTGTGTGTAGGTGTGCATTTCTTTGTGTTTGTGTGTGTGCGTGTGTGTGTGTGTATTTTTGTGAGATGTATTTTCACAAAATCAGTATGTCGCTTTAACTCAAATGCTGATGAATGCAATTTTAATCAAAATGTGTCCAAAATATCAATGTTTGTTTTTTGTCATATTTTGAAAGCTAACCATGTGTTTAAGCTAATTTGAGAGCATCAGAGCATCTAAAATTAAAAAAATATATATATATTATGAAGCTTTGTCAGAGGCGGATTAGTGGTTCACTACACCACAAGAAAGGAGCAAATGAATTTCAACTGCCTGTTCTGACCATTCTCTACATTTCATTGACAGTTTTAACTTTTTGGGAGACAAAATACATTTTAAGATTTTGAAAATTCATTAAATAAGTCTTGAGTAAAAATATTAAATGCCAACATATCTTCCTACATCACGCCATTCCTGCTGCCAAGGTCAAGAGCAAGAAATTCCAATCTATCTGTGGTTGTGATACTATCGGAACTCTTACCGCACCATCCTGAGTCTACAAGTGTTATCATAAAAACGCATCAGCCCTTTCTGATTTATAAATTCAGGTTTGCGTTTCAAGATGTGGGAGTAACTCAAAATTGGCGCCTCTAGATGCAGGTCCAAGTGTTAATTCAACGTTGTCCTGGTGTTGTAGCACAAAATCCATTTGGTTCCTCGAGATCACTTCTCCATGGAGTATGTGGATCCTAAAGTCCTTTGCATTAGCACTCATGGACACTTCTCCCAGGACAGGTACAATAGTCTTCATCATCTTCATTTAATAATGTTGTGACCCCCATTCACACCAGCCTCTCCGCTCCCTTGCAGCTCCTCTTGCGTCCCCTCGCGCTTTCGCATGCCATCCAACTCACTGGTGTTGAAGGAGGGTCAGAGCTCCAACATGCCAGAGCCCATCTTGGCCTCCCACACAACCGCTCCACCTCTGCCCAGTCCCCAGAGGGAGCCATCAGCCCGGGCAGCAGCAGAGCTACCCCCTCAGGCAGCGGACAATAGTGACCATGTCAGACTTCACTCGCAACAGGTAAATACTATATAGAGCCACACTACTGATGCATTAGGTCTGTGCTTTGTTTACATTTAACATTTCTTCTTTCCCAGAATGCAGCAGTGTACTCTACTCATGTTCACGCATTGGGACGGTATGTCTTCATCCTCCATTATCACCAACCTCTGCACCCGACTTACTCCATCCAGGTCTACATCAGCGGTGGGCGAATCTGGAAAGGTAAGACATGATAGAGAACACAACATGTACTGTATGTATCCATGTACAACCTCGGAACTTGACACTGATTTTTACCTGAAGGATTGGAGTTCTGAAGCAATTTTCTAATTTTGTGTAAAACAGTACATAAACCAATAAAACAACAAAAATACAGCACAGCAAAAGCGGTGAGCACAGCTTTACATGGTCCGTATGTGCCACTTAACATGTTGGACATTCAAAAGACAAATAATGAGCTTCAAATAAATTAAACGTGACAAAATAACACTATTTAAACACAAAATGTACTTACCCATGGTAATAGAGTGAAAACCCCGGAGAAAATGTCCCCTGTTTTTACACGGTTGTCATTGTGGGGACTCAACTCTTCAGCGTGAACCTCCATTATCTTGTGGCCTCGCCAGTGCAGCTTTCCGGACTCCACCGAACACGACTACAGTCGGGTGTCGCAATGGTTTAAAACCCGCTAAACAACAATTCACGTCGGATTCCGAAGCTTTGTCTGAGATCAGAGGCAAAGATCTCCTGACATTTTCCATCAAAATCAGAATATGTTGAGTACTGAGACGGTCGAATTCTGGGGTTTTACTGTATAAGCAACTGATACATGTGTAGTTCTTATTTACGTACAACGGTGCTGGTTAGTGTTGCTGCATTTTGTTCATATTTACATCTGAGTGTATTGAACCTGATTTACTCAGATTCCAAATAACGTGCCATGTGGTAAATTGTTTTTAGTTTATCAAATTGCGCTGTTAATGAGCATGTTCTGCTTGACCAACAACTGTGGCTTGTAGGGCGTGTCTTACTCAGGCCCAAAAAACAGCTTTTCAATTGGATCGTCACACTAACAGATTGCTGGTTATGTACCTTCGGAAGACACTAAAAAACCGATGGTAAAATGGCCGAAACTGCTAATCCTGTATTAAAATTAGTGATTTGCGCTTTGTGATCTTTTTCACCACAGAAAATCTGGGAGATCACTGATCAATTAAATTTGAGGTGATGTAATCGGAAATAGTAACGGAAGAAGTGAACATATACACAGATATTGTGTATGAAAGATTCATTGCCATTGATTTGTGTCTGTTACGAACCAAAGCTAAACATAATAAACCTACATAAACTGCAATCGTAAAGTTAAATCAAAATAAAATATATTGTATAGCCCTTGCAAAAGAATCTCAAAGGGCTTCACAGACTCACAAATAATCGCCATTCGATGATCCAATCCCTGAATCGAAAAACTAAAACTAAAATTCCCAAAACTTTGTGAAGGGCCCATGCATGAGGATGTAAATTTGCCCGTTAAACTCATTACAGGGGAGGTTAACCCAAATATTTTCTTAACAAAAATATGTTGTATGTGCATCCATGAGTGTAAACACAGCATTAAAAGTATTTGTGGAATTAGTTAAGCAGCAAAATTCAACTACTTTTATCCATCTCGAGGTGGCCATTTTGCCACTTGCTGTCAACTGAAAATGTCATCACAGTTGCCAGGTCTCAAGTCACAACCAATCACAGCTCATCTTCAGAAAACTCAATCATTGCTTGGTTGTGGCCTGAGCCCTGGCAACTGTGATATCATTTTCAGTTGACAAGTTACAAAATGGTCACCCCCTGAGATAGATAAAAACAGGTGGACTTTGCCTGTTTAATTCATATTCCACGAATAAAACAATCTGAACACTGTGTTTTGACTACTTTGACTGCATAAAACATACAAAACAGGTGGATTTTGCCTGTTTAATTCATATTCCACAAACAAAACATTCATCTGAACACTGTGTTTTGACTACTTTGTCTGCATAAAACATTCTTCCCCCAAAAACTGGGATTGACTTTCACTTTAAACTTTGCATACACATCAAGCCTGGCAAGACCACTCTTGTTTGTTAGAGGTTAACTGTGCTATTTTCATATACTCAGTAGCACAAATAAGACCCTGCTCTAATCTATCTCCATCTGTTAACCTCCTCTGACCTCAATATTATCCCCAGTCTGCCAATACTCTAACATGACCAGGACTATGAGGCTAATTGGTACTTCATAGCTCTAGTTTTGATTGTTTTTGTTGATGTTTTAACTTTCTACTATAATTCTGCTTCAGGCCATGCCAATGCCTCCTTCTGTCCGCATGCATATGGATGTCGAACCGTCCTGGTGTCGGAAAACCAGATCATCCTTGACGTCAGTGAACACAAGCTGTTCCTCACTGTGCAGATTCCTGCAGATAAAACACTGTGGTTGGTAAGTTACAATGGTAACATTGGACCCACACAATGCAACACAACTCAACTCCAAGCCCAAGCTTCACTAATGATTTTTTAGTCAGCAAACAAGTCAAGTCAATTTTATTTTTATAGCCCTTAACCACAACGTTTCAAAGGGCTTCACATAGCCACAATTGACAATTATTCCCGACATTCCCTGATCATAACTCCCAGGAGGGTAAGTAAAACTCACAAAAACCCAACTGGGGAAAAATGAGAAACCTTGAGAAGGGACCACGGATGTGAGGATCTCCCTTCCAGGACGACCAGGCTGCAATGGATGCAACACACAATATAGAACAATACAAACAAAAAGCAAAGTGGATGTCCATAGTCAAAATGAAGAGCTCAGTTGTCATTACAGTGCCTATGAAGAAGTGGCCCACCTCAGATCTAACCCCATTTGGTTGTTGAGGAATCCAGGCAACCATTTTCAGTTTGGGTGTCACCTAACCCAGTCGGGCTTATTGTGTCTTGAATGCTTCTATTAAGATAACAGCCCTGATATCTATTGGTAGGGCATTCTTAAGGTCTGGAGTCCGAATCAAGAAAGCTCTTGACCCTGCGCACTTCTTCTTGGCCCTTAGGGTCACAAAAAGACCAGCATTTTGTGAACAAAGGTTTCGGAAGAGAACGTAAGGTACAACTAGGTCGACGGGATAGGAAGGCGCTAAGCCATACAATATTTAGGTTAGCAATTGAACCTTGAAGACATCTTTAGTGGACTGGGAGCCAATGCAAGTTGGCTAGTATTGGGGTAATATGATCAAACTTTCTCATCCTTGTGAGCAGTGTAGCTGCAGCATTTTGCACCAACTGTAAATCATTAGTACTAGACATATATACCAGAGAACAAAACATTACAGTAATCATGGCGTGACATAACAAATGCATGTACAATTTTTCACGGGATGAGAGAATCAGACGGCTCGTAGCAATATTGCAGAAGTGAAAAAATGCAATTCTAGTTATGTTCTTAATGTGTTTTGAGAATGAGTTTGGTAAAATATAACACTGAGATTCATTACAGAATCACTTTGTGTAATAGTACATTTATTATTATGTAATATTGTTTACAGAGATTCTGTTAAGTGCTAATGATGAGCAGGGCTGATTATCAACATCTGGGTTTTATCTGGGTTAAGAAGTAGGAAATTGAGAGACATAAATTGTTTAATCTCAGCGAGAGGCCTCAAAATCACAGCAGTCCACCGGATTTGTCATTTCTAACGCCATTCATAATTGTGTATCGTCCACATAACAATGAAAACTACTGTTATATTTATGTATAATTTCCCCAAACGGAAGCATGTAAATACTAAACAGTATAGGTCCAAGTACTGATCCCTGCGGCACACCACATGTAACATTATTAAGCTCAGAAGTCGTCTTACCATGTTCTTATTTCTCAAAGAGGAGCCACGCTGTGGCTCCTCTATGAGAAATAAGAACTAAACCAGGAAGTGCTGATCCCGAAATACCAATGCACATTTCAAGGCGATTTAATAATATGTTGTGATCAACAGTGTCAAAGGCAGCAGTAAGGTCGAGTAATAATAGTTCAGATGAAGTGTTTGCGTCCATAGCTAAGAGGAGATCATTAGTTATTTCAGCAAAGGTTGTCTCAGGAGAGTAGTCAGCTCTAAAACCAGACTAAAAAGGTTCAAATCGATTGTTAGCAACCATATAATCACTAAGATTGTTAGAGATTTGCTCACTCCAACTTATTTTGCAAGAACCACACGGTAGACAAGCAAGTTCTTTTAGACACCTGCAGGTGGAGAGTTCACTCGTTGAAGGAATGAAGTCTAAAAAACTCTCCCTCCTGCAACGGCATATTTATTAAGAGAAACAGAGTGGGGGTGAGAGTAGGTTGAATAGGAAGCCCTTGTGCTCTAGTCAAAACATATCAGGGGATGTTTTACGACCTTGTGGAGGATGGGACAAGGTAGGTTATTTATTACCGGTTGCATTCCAACATAATCATACGATAAGGATAATCTGAAAAACCCTAACAAAGATGTTGCGCTACGACATTCTCAAGAATTTTTTCAATGAGCAGGAGATTTGAAACCAGCCTATAATTAATGACAGTCCAGGTCGAGGTTTGGTCGCTTAAGTAATGGTTGAATAATAGCGTTCTTAAAGACTGTTGGCACACTGCCAGAGGAGACACATTTGTTATATTTGTAGCGGAACAGACAGTACAGCCAATTGCTGAGCGACAGAGACTTTATTGTGGGGAGGAAAGGGAACGGTGGGGCGCTGGAGCGGTGATCGGACTGGGGTGTGGTTATCAAGTGGTTGTTGCTGAAAGGCGAACCTGGTGGAATAGCACTCTGCTGGGCTTCTCACTGGATCGGGTTGGCTGCGGGCTGGGAGACTCCTCGGGAAGAGTAACCGGCAGCACGAACAGACAAACTAGACAGACAGACAGGCGTACCAAAATGGTAAGGGGAGTCAGGCTTACAGGGATGGGTGAGCTCAGCAGCATCACAAGACAGGCTGACAACCGGGTTAGCGCTGGCTGCGCTAATATAGCGCACTCAATGAGCACGCGACAGGTGGCGTCGATTCTGTTGATAGGAGGGGCGCGGTCGAGTAGCAGGTGGCATAAGCACGTGACAATATTTAGGACGGACGGTCCTAAAACCTGAAATAGTTCTTTAAATAGGTCGCTAAGCAAGTTTTCTGTTTTGCTGCGAGTGGACACTCTGATGAAGGCGGAAGAATCCGCCGAAACATGTCAGGTGAATAACCTAAAACAATTTGTTTGATATAAAAGAAACCAGTGAAGTGATATTTGAGTGTTGTTGGTGGTTTGGTGTTGACTAGGCCTTTTGCGAGCCAGTTCCCTAAGGTTAGCTTCAACGGCGAGTGCTCTGGCTCCAGGAATACCATTAGGAATTACTGTGACTGGATTTTTAAGAGTGATGTTGCGGGTAATGGAGTCACCTATGACCAAGATGCGAGAGCCAGTAGACCGAGGTGGATTGGGACGACTATGCGTCTTTAGAGGCTCATCACTGTTAGCAAGCCGCCTAGGGCGAATGCTAACCGGGCTAGCGGGCTGGCTACAGCCTGCATTTGTGTCCGCCACATCTATGGTTAGCGGGTTGTTCTGCTCTAGCTGGCGGACACGTCCCTCTAGCAGGGACAGCCTCTCTAAAAGAAGGGTGCAAGTGGTGCATGGAGCAGTACAAACCTTTTTATCAGAAGTCATATTTTTGTGCCCGGTGAACGACGTTTGACAGCAGCTATAGAGCCCCGCTGAATTCCGAGCAGTGACGTGGTCGAAAAGGTTTGCAGCTTATAAAAAATAAAGATAGTACGCTGCCAAAAGTAAAGTAAAAACATAGGAAGCGAGTGAGGGGAACTGGAAAATATGAATGTAGAGTGTATCTCGTCTCTCGTGATGGCGCTGTGATACACTCTGCATGACAAACCGCAAGTGAAATAACACTCAATCAAGGTCATGTCGTCATCTTACCTTTGAAGTGTCCTACACGTTTGACCTCACTCTCATGCACCTCCCAGCATGGTCCTTCCTGGATGTGGATGTCTTTTCCGTGTCTTTCCAGGACTACGTGCTAGTGGTGCCTGAGTCTAGCTACAGCTCCAACTACCTGAATGAGGAGCCTCTGGACAAATCCTATGACTTCATTAGCAACTGCGGCCTGAACAGCTTCTTCATCAAGTGAGTCATTGAGCACTCCGACTCTCACTACCTGTTATTGTAGAACCCCAGTTCATGGACTTAATTTATTCCGGGACTCAGTTTGTGAACCGATGCAACATTTCTTTTTGCAATGAATAGAAATTGAATTAGTCACGTCAGGTTTATTTGCAATCCTTGTAAATATATTTAAAAAATTAACTGCTCCTAAATCATGATCATATTTGGTGAATGTGTAATTTTAATGGGGAAAAGGGGGCAAAATACCAAAGAAGAATTGTTGCAGTCCACCACACTTTTGCTTTAGATCAAACGATGGAAGATTGCTCAATTCTGACTATACTGTACCTTTAGTGCTTTGTTGCACCACTGTTGAGTTGTATAAGAGTTTATAGTCTCTAAATTGGGCTTAACACACACACACTCAACTACACGCTTTATTTCATTGATCTATCCATTTTCTGAACCGCTTCATCCTCATAAGGGTCGCGGGCATGCAGGAGTCTATCTAAGCAGTCCCTGGACAGTAAGTGGGGTACACCCTGAACAGGTTGCCAGCCAATTGCAGGGTACATACAGAAAAACAACTATTCACACTCACAATCACACCAAATGACAATTTAGAGTGCTCCATTCACCTACCAGCATTAAAGAATTAAAGAATAAAATTAAAGAAATATACTTATTTCAAAAGTGTGTATCAAATTGCTAGCAAACAGTAGTAATTGTAGACCCCTTCTATACACACTACAGAATGTAACAAAAGCCTTCATTTCATAAATACACTACCATTCAAAGGTTTGGGGTCAGTTTGGGAATTTAGTGTTTTCCATGAAAACTAACATAAATGCACAATGGTTTTCAAGGGTTTTCTCATGATCCATTAGCCTTCTAACACAATTAGCAAACAAAATGGACCTCTAGAACATTATAGGGATGGTTGCTGGAAATGGGCCTTTATACACCTATATGAACGTACATAATGCATTAAGAACCACATGTTTGCAGCTAGGATAGTCATTTACCACATTAAAAATATAGAGTATATTCCTGATTAGTTTAATGTTATCCTCACTGAAAAATAGGTATTTTATTTTAAAAATAAGGACATTTATAAGTGATTCCAAACATTTGAATGGTAGTGCATATGGAAGTCAAGATTGATTTGTGCTTGTTACTTTCATCCCACCCGATAGCCCATCCAGTGCATCACCCTTCTGCCTCCGCGCAGCCACGTCACTGTCAGCCTTTGTTAACAACGGCGCAGTGCCGTGCGCATGTCATGAGGTTGGTGCAGAGAGTGATTCCTGTGAATCGTTTGGTGGTCAGTGCCGCTGCAAGCCAAATGTGATTGGTCGAGACTGCTCCATGTGTGCCACGGGATACTGGGGTTTCCCCAACTGCAGGCGTGAGTATCCCAGCAAATTATTCAACACCTCAATGTCCTCGCCATCTTACTATTGCCACATGTCTGCAAATACTGTTTTTGGAGGTCAGCCTTTCTTTGTCCATCAGAATAAGACAAAATATTATTGTTGTATTACAATTTAAGTCAAAAAATCAGTTGTTCAGAGATGGGCTGAGGTACAATATTGTGTACACCAGTGTAAGTAAATAGCCCAACAGTTGAAGAACAATGTTTTCTAAATTTACAATTATTAAGGGATTTCATTATGATTGGCCCATAGTATTAAGATTTGAAATCCACATTTTTATTTATGTAGTGTGCTTCATAAACAAAATTCAAAAGATAAAAAGTCAAACATATCAACAAATTAATTAGGCCAGGTGCATTATTGTGTGAAGGCTGATTGTCTTCACACATGTCAATCTACACCATTCACATTCTTGCTCTTCTTTTTTATTCCTCACACTTTTTTGGCATTCAATAGCTTCAACATTTTTCGACCAATTCTCACCAACTTCAGTGTATTCCAAAAATTCATGCGAGGGGCGCTTACATTTTTTTCATCCCAGAAATGTACCATTTCCCCAAAAATCACAAATTTTCAGACAAAAATTCACCATTTCCAATGGAACATTAAACGTTTCACTTTTACATAATTCCCATGAGAAATTCACAACATTCATGTCAGGCAGGGGACAAGACGGAGGACTCGGATGCAGAGTCGTTTCTTTCTGGTATTTATTCCAGCAATCACACTGAGCAAAAGTACAAATCAAATCGCCTCTTGCGAGGGAAAACACGTCGCAAAAAGTACAAACAAAAGGTGTCGCACTGCGGCCAGTCATAAGGCTAAAAGTACAAATCAAAACGCCTCTTACGAGGGAAAACACGTAGCACAAAGTACCAACTAAAGGAGTCGCACTGGGGCGAGACAAAAAGGCGATGGAGACCAAGGCACAAACAAAAGCGTCGCTCGGTGGCGAGACAAAAAGGAGGGTTCTTACAGAGAGTTCGGACATCAAGGGATCGCTGGTGGTCGGGACGAGGCAAGACACACTGGCACAAGACAAGGGGAAGACACGGACTAAATACACACAAAAGGGCGGGGACACAGGTGATGACAATTAGTGTCGATTACGCAGGTGCACACAATCGGGATCAGGGAAGACAAGACAACCAAACACCGAGGAAGGAAACACGAACTGAAACGGAAGGGATGACAAAATAAAACCGGAAGTAAAGTTACGACAATTGACGAGACAAAAAACCGAAAAAATAAACGCGACCGCATGACAATTCAGCTCCTTCAATTCATGTTGGGAATGATTGTCAACATGCCCAAAATTGCCACATACCAAAAATTCTAGCTTTTCCCTTTTAAAAGGCCCACAAAATTTCAAAATCTACGATTGATTTGTTTTTTTTACATTTGACCGATTCAACCCGATCCATTGTCAAACTGTTCATCTTATGCCTGCTGATTAAAAAATGTCCACTTACCAAAAATTCAACATTTTCTCCTATACAAGACTCACAAAGAATTCAAAAATTATTTTATTTAGTTTTTCTCCTCTAATTTGTACATTTCTTGAACCGATTCAAACCATCCCAATTTTAAACTATTCATCTTATGCCTACCTATTCCTAAACTTCCCACCCACCAAAAAGTTGACATTTTCCCCATTACAAAACCCACACAAATTAGAAAATTAGGACTTTATTTTGTTATGCTCCTTTAACTTTTACATTTTCTTTCACGGATTCAAACCATTCCACCTTGATTCTGTTCAGCTTTTGCCTACCAATTCCCAAACTTGCCACTTACCAAATATTCAACATTACAAATTCAACATTAAAAGACCCACAACACAACATTTTTCCTTTTTCTTATGTATTTCTACATTTTTGATCGATTTCAACTTTAAACTGTTCATCTTATGTCTACTGATTTAAAAACATTCCCACTTAACCAAAAATGTATCATTTTCCCCATAACAACCCCCACAAAAACTTGCGTCATTTCTCATTTTTCTTACGTAATTTCTACACTTTTTTTGACTGAGTCTAAACCAGGTATGGGCAAACTACGGCCCGCGGGCCACATCCGGCCCACGGGACCGTTTAATCCGGCCCGCCAACCCTAAATAAATTGTATTATTAAACTTTTTTTTTTTCGGTCATTTTGCCTGCAATGACTGTGTTTCCCCAGTAGATGGGGAACCACTCGCCTGCGCATTTACTACCGGAAGCCGTGTCAGAAAGCTCGGTGCACACTCACAAGTGCGTGTACGTACTCAGTAGTACGGAAATGGCGCACTCGCGCTCTATTTGTATCAGTGCCGAATTTAAAGCGTGGGCTGTGACGACAGCATTCTTGTAATTTGCGCGCCGAGCTTTCGGATACAGTTTTACGCTAAAGCCACCCACAAACCTTCCCCTGGAATGCTTCCATTAAAATGAGTCGCCCATGGAAAAGCAAGGTGGACACTGAGTGCCGAGTGTTAAAAAGAGTGGCCAATTTGGCTCGACGTACGCGACGTGACGTTCAGCCACATGAACATCAACATCAACCCGTCACAGATCTAGGTAAACGGACCAACACCTCGGATCTCTCCTAAGAATTGCCACAACAAATTTTACTCCAGACTATGACACACTATGACAAAAAGGGAGATCAACAACACTGTTCCCACTGAAAATGAAGGGGAGGCTTTCAAGTTTGTTGTAAAAAAAATGCATTTTGAATATGATCTGTACAAATAGCAGGGATTGAAACTAGCGATCATTCTTGTTAGAGATTTGCTCACTCCAACTTATTTTGCAAGAACCACACGGTAGACAAGCAAGTTCTTTTAGACACCTGCAGGTGGAGAGTTCACTCGTTGAAGGAATGAAGTCTAAAAACTCTCCCTCCTGCAAGGGCATATTTATCAAGAGAAACAGAGTGGGGGTAAGAGTAGGTTGAATAGGAAGCCCTTGTGCTCTAGTCAAAACATATCAGGGGATGTTTTACGACCTTGTGGAGGATGGGACAAGGTAGGTTATTTATTACCGGTTGCATTCCAACATAATCATACGATAAGGATAATCTGAAAAACCCTAACAATTCTCATTTTCAAACAATGCAGGATGCTAAAGGACATTGATGCACCACCTGTTTGTGACTAATCTTAACCTGTAAAGTTCTTAAGGCTTACTTTAAGGAAGTGTTTCCCGTTTCCTCACCTCTGTTACCAGGTGTTTGTGAGTTAAAACTCTGCTCTCATTTTCAGATACCCCTCACCGTGTTGCCGTTTTGATTACTTTATTTGGATGTATGCTTTCACCGATTCTTCAAGATGATATATTTGGTCAGAATGTTTGCCGTTTGATGTGATCTCATAAGATAAACATCTTTCATTAATCTGACCTGCAGGCACTCTAGTGATGGAGACTGTTATTCATAATAACAGTGTCGTATTTTATGAGAATCACTGATAGCAGTTTTTTAGGGATTTTTTTTTTTAATGCTGTTAATAAATGCATTTGTTTTCAAAAAACTTTTTTTGAATATCCATGCTTTACTACCTACTAAAGGCCAAAACCTTTTATGCAATGACCTTTACAGGTCGTTTATATTACTTCACAGAAACACTACATCCATCTGCTCCTGGTTCGGCCCCCCGGTCAAAATTTAGAACCCAATTCGGCCCGCAAGTCAAAAAGTTTGCCCACACCTGGTCTAAACGTTCAAAATACATCTACTACTACAACAAATACTACTACTACTACTACTACTACTGCTACTACTACTACTACTACAAGTACAATATTATTACTCAATTACTGTATTCCTTGATTACTATACTATTCAATTAGTGTACTATTCAATTACTGTACTGTTCGATTACTGTACTACTCGATTACTGTAGTACTTTATTACTGTATTTCTAAGTTTACAGTATTAGCTCAGTGGCCTAGTAGTAGAGTGTCCGCCCTGAGACTGGAAGGTTGTGGGTTCAAACCCCGGCCGGGTCATACCAAAGACTATAAAAATGGGACCCATTGCCTCCCTGCTCTGCACTCAGCATTAAGGGATGGAATTGGGCTAAGGGAGTCAACCCCTACAGAAAATCAATTTCCCCTTGGGTTGGTGTCAGGAAGGGCATCCGACTGTAAAAACCTTTGCTCCAAAAATATTCTCAGTATGGCATTTCATCCACTGGCCATAGACCACCTCCAGTGTAAGAAAACCATATTGAGAATCCAGTCCTACCCAGCGGAGTCTGGAAAGTGGACTGTAAAAAGAAGAAAAAAACAGTATTACTCGTGCACTGTATTACTCATGGGTGTATTACTCGATTTACAGAATATTCAATTACTGGAGTACTCAGTTACTGTAATGCTTGATTACTGTATTACTTGATTAGTGTGTTACTCGATTGCTGTATTACTCAATTATTATACTACTCGATTACTTTGACTCAATTACTTTTCTACTCTCCACTTCCAGCTTCATTTGGTCATTCTAGCCATTTCAGTCTTTTTACCATTCACTAAATTCACAAAATTTTCAAGAGCCAAAAATTCAAAATTTTTACATATTCACCTCCAGTTTCCACATTTTCTTATTGATTTGTATAATTTCAACTTCAACATTTCCAGCTCATTCCCAGTCATTGTATAAAATTATGTCATTCAGTGTCATTTGACATCATTCCATAGCAACTCACACTGCCACTCATATCTACAAACAGCTTACCTTTTTGCAACCTAAACTGCAAAGACAAATAATGATGTGTGTGTGTTGCATCGTTGGCCAGACATTTCGATGCTTTGTAGAACATGATAGCGAATTATGTTTCATCAATGTTGGGTGAGTCGAAAGTCCTCAGTAAGCAGGCCGAATAGAAGACAAGATGATGAAAAGTGGACCTGTATCAGGAATGACAGACGAGCGGAGTGACCAAGTGCGACACACTGTTTTATTGAATAGAGGAATTAGGATTGGTCTTTGGAAGCTCCGGGTCTTTGCTTGTATTGTGATCGGTATTCGGGCATGGATCAGGGCAGGCGGCGTTCGATCTTGGTCGGTGGACGGACAAATGGTCAGGACGGGCGGCGATTGGGCTTGATCGGTCAGAACACGGAACTGGGTTGGCAACTGCGAATCAGACAAAGAAGGATGGGTAACTCAGGGGGTCGAACTGACAAAGCAGTGGTTGGAGTGTGGCGTTTAAATAGTGGACCAATGAACAGCAAAGAACAGGTGTGGGTGATGGACTCGATAGAGGGGCGTGGCTGTGAACGGCGTCAATGGAGACAAAGTGACAGGGCATTACCGGGAGATGACAGGTGGCACAGCACGACAACCTGAACCTCGATTTTACACGCTTCAATTCCGTGCAGCTTTCGGTCGAACGCGGTTTGGTCATGGACCCTGACTTCTTTTTTTTTTTTTTTTTTTTTTTTTTGACGTACCGTAATTTCCGGACAATAAGCCGCACCGGACCATAAGCCGCACGTGCACACAGGTTTTTTACAAAGAAAGACAGTACACAGAAAGCCTTTTTAAAGTTTTAATAGCATACTTTAACATGTCTTTCTAAACATTGCCTGTGACGCAGCAGTAGTACCGCAGCAACACGGAAATGTGGACGCGAGTTATTAACAAAGAAAGACTGGACACAGAAAGCTTTTTTTAAGTTTTAATGACATACCTTAACATTTCTTTCCAAACACTGCCTGTGACGCGGCAGTAATACCACAGCAACACGGAAGTAACACAGCACTAATAGGGCTTGATTAAAT
Source organism: Syngnathus scovelli (assembly GCF_024217435.2). Lineage (NCBI taxonomy): Eukaryota > Metazoa > Chordata > Actinopteri > Syngnathiformes > Syngnathidae > Syngnathus > Syngnathus scovelli. The sequence goes on from NC_090848.1 coordinate 28,453,334, forward strand.
AAAACATACCGGTAAAAGTCACTGAGACGCGGCGGTAACACAGCAGCAATACGGTAGCACAGCACTAACCGGGCTGGTTAAAAAAAACATACCAGTAAAAGTAAAAACAAGGGCCGTCTTCATCTTCCTCCTGTGCACTGAAACCATCAAAGTCTTCCTGCTCAGTTTGTGTATAAAAGCTTCCTTTCAGTAATGTCCGTCTTGATCGCGTTCTGCGTGATGCGCGAAATGTTGTAAACACAAACTTGCACGTCTTCTTCGGCGCATTATCTCTTCTTCGTCTGTCTCGCTCTTGCTTACTGCTAGAGCGCCCCTTGGAGGCCAGAGGCCGTAAAAATCCACGCCGCACCGCCATTTAAGCCTCAGGGTTCAAAGTAACCTTCTGAATAAAGTGAATTAAAAGTTCACATTCATTACAACTTGTTTTTGGTGAGCAAAATGTCAGAAGAATTTAATTTAAATGCTGATTGATTGGGTTTTAATACAATGCAGATGGTCCAAACAGCGCCACAGCTTTGTGTAATCTCTGAGTCACATGGCAGAGTAAGAGAAAGGGTTTAGAGCACAGGTGTCAAACTCAAGGCCCGGGGGCCAGATACGGCCCGCCACATCATTCTATGTGGCCCGCGAAGACAAATTGTGCATCAAATCCATGTGTCATTACTAGAATTGCAAATTGTCTTGACTTTTAATATATATATTTTTTTTTAATATTTGACCAGTTTTTACTCATCTGATTTGAAAACGAGTTATTTGTCAGTTTGTTTTGTAGCTTTTACTGTATATAATATGAGGTGCTCATACATTTATTTGGGTTGACAGTCATAATGGCCCTCCGAAAGAAGCTATGACTACAATGCGGCCCGCGAAAGAAATGAGTTTGACACCCCTGGTTTAGAGCCCTTTGACGCAGGTCACCTAGCGTGCATTCCTACTAAAGCTCATAATAGTCACAAGCAAGACAGCCAGAATAAGCAGCAGCCATAGTAGTCTTTCAAAATAGTATTTTTGTTGTTGTTTTTTTTCTTCAAGATACCGCACAACAGTGGTCCACAGCCTTTTTACGAGTGTATAAAAGTGATCAAGTCATCACAAAAATCACGAAAAAAATCGTATATAAGCCGCACCTGACTATAAGCCGCAGGGTTCAAAATTTTGGAAAAAAGTCGCGGCTTATAGTCCGGAAATTACCGTAAATACTTCAAGTAGTATTGTAAATGAATGATAGGACGTACGAAGCTAAATGAATAGGTCATTAACATTAGCACTAGTGAATTGATGAACTTCTGTGCCCACTTTAAAGGTGTTTAATAATAATAAGTCAAACTGATCTTTAAAGGGCTAGAGACACCGGTATATGTACAAATCGGTTTTCGTTAGCTTATGGACTTATAAATATAAATTGACGCTCGAAACAACGAAAAGGAAGCTGTTACTCTGAAAAATATAATTTAAATTTGCCGCACAGACGAGTTTGACTGCACCGAGTCGCCAGCCGGAAGTGACGTCTCATGACGTCTCAAGTTGTATGCGTTTAGCTTCAGTGAATGTAAACAAAAAGAGAAGAGGGGCCAGGTTTGCGGCTAACCCAGCTCGCCTAGCCGTGCCTTCCATTATCCTGGCGTACGTTCGTTCGCGGGACGACAAGATGGGTTGAGTTCGCCTGATAGGATCCACGAACCGGACAGTGCGTGCCTGCTGTGTGCTCGTGTTCACAGTGGCCTGGTTGACTGTCATCTTTCTGAACTCTGCTGTGCATCGGGAGCGGCTAGCGTGCTATCACTCTTATTGTTCATCTTTTTGTTTTAATTTTCCTGTGTTGTTTACTTGTATGTGCGTTGTGAACTCTGTCTTGTCACCCTGGGATAGTGAGAAACGTAATTTCGATCTCTCTGTGTGTCTTGACATGCGGAGGAATTGACAATAAAAGAGACTTTGACTTTGAAAAGTATGTCGAAGCGTGACGGGAGGGGCACAATTCAGAAAACGTGCTCAGCTCGTCGAAAAAATGCGATTTGAGAAATAAAATTAAAAATGCGCCTAAAACCTAAACCAAACGCTGCAGATGTTCATTTCTCCATGCGCAGTGGTCAACTCAGCACTCTACTCTTTTTACTATGCCAACCTAACCACAGTGACGGGAGAGGCACAATTCAGAAAACGTGCTCAGCTCGTCGAGAAAATGTGATTTAAGCAATAAAATTAAAAATGCTTATAAAACCTAAACCAAACGTTGCAGGTGGTCATGTTTTCATGTGCCGAGATCAACTCGGCACTCTAAAGCCCCCAAGAGCACTTTTTACTATGCCAACCTAACCAGAGTGACGGGAGGGGCACAATTCAGAAAATGTGCTCAGCTCAGCCCAAGTGAACTGCTAGATTCATCATATTCTGTGTCAAGAGATTTCTGAATCGGATAAAATGATGCTAATATTGTCGCTAAAAACGGAGCTGTCGCTATCATCTGCCATGTTGCTTGGGTTTGTTGACATCCAGACAACTTGTGACTTCACAGTAATGGCGCCGCCAGTTTGGCTTCGTGCGGGACCCGATCGATAAACTGGCATTTCATTTCAGCTTTATTCTTAGTAATCGGTGTCCATTTTTAATTTCCAATGCGGCAAATGTGTTCACTTTATACATTCTATCAAATTCCGTTCTAATTGAAAAAAAAAAGGGATGTCCCTAGCCCTTTAAGACTGCTTCAATGCAGTGTTACAATTAGCTAGGATTGTTTTTGATTCGGAAAGAGTTCGGAAGTTCGCAGAAGCACCTCATCCACACAGTCACTCACAAGTCAAAGAGTGTTTGCTGGACACAGTAGTAGAGTAAGTGGCTGCTTTAATCTCTCTTCCATCCAATCCACATAGCATCAAAAGACATACTCAATTCACCTGATATTGTCCTTTGCGTATTGTTACTTTTAATAAAATGTCAACAGACTAAGATATGTGTGAGATTTCACCGTTACGGATGGTAAAAAGACCCCTTAGGCTGCCCAACAATATGCCTGAGCTAAATTAACGTAACAAAAGACTCCTTCAGCCCCCTAAAACATGCCTTTTGACGAGGGAGTAACAGCAATATCTAAATACACTTATTAATTTATGCATACATAGTTATTCAATCAGAACACTGACACAGCACACAGCTTGGTAACTTTTCCATTACACATAAGGCAGAACTCATTAACGTCATGACACAAAACATTCAGTAGATAAGACATTCTTATGAGGATATGTTTTTCCTTCTTTTCCCTTCCCTTTTCTTCCCTTCCGTATTCCTGCTTGCGGAGAGTATAAAACCTTCTGATCTGGAGTCAGACGTTGTTGTTTTCATCTGCTGAGTGCACTGTGTACTGACTGCCGTGAAGCAACCCAAGATCTTGTAAATAAAGAACCAACTATTACTCCACATCTTTGTTTTCCTTGCTCAACGACGGACATATCGAACAAAACGCAACAATTTCTAAAAACAAAACATGAGTTAACATGAGTCCAAAATTCTGAATCTCAAAGTCCTCGTAAAATCGAGATTTAGGTGTATTACAGTCATCAAACTGGTTTGAATCAGTTATTGAACCTTTTTATTATTACATGATTCATAGATATATTATGTATTCCTCATTGGTCTGAACATTTTTGACAAGAAACTACTCGCCACTTACTTTTATTTAGAGTGTAACTGTGGCACCAGGCTGTGTGAGCCAGTGTCGGGCGAATGCATCTGCCCACCGCGGACCCTGCTGCCTGAGTGCACCCAGTGCGAGCCGCAGACATTTGGCTGCCACCCAGTGGTTGGCTGTGAAGTGTGCAATTGCTCCCGGTCTGGAATTGTGGCACCTGACGCCAGCTGCGACAAGCTCAGTGGACAGTGCAGGTAAGAGGAAAACTCTGTGCTGTGCGATATTTTATTTAAAGTGTCAAACAAAACAAAAAACTTGTAGCACCCATTTGTAGCTTCAGTGATGGTCGTGAGTCAACTACCAGAGCTGTGCGATACCTGAGCTTTTGGTATTGATCGATATGAAGTACATACAGTGGGGCTACAAAGTATTTAGTCAGCCACCATTTGTGCAAGTTCTCCCCCTTGAAAGATGAGAGATGCCTGTAATTTTCATCATAGGTACACTTCAACTATGAGAGACAACATTTAAAAAAAATCCAGAAAACCACACTGTCTGATTTTTAAATAATTTCTTTGCAAATTATGGTGGAAAATAAGTATTTGGGCAATAATGACCTCGATTTGGGGCTCCATGCAAGATCTCACCCAGTGGAGTAAAAATGATCACAGAACGGTGAACAAAAATCCCAGAAAATCACGGAGGGACCTAGTGAATGACCTGCAGAGAGCTGGGACCAAAGTAACAAAGACTACCATCAGTAACACACTACGTCGCCAGGGACTCAAATCCTGCAGTGCCTGACGTGTCCCCCTGCTTAAGCCAGTACATGTCCAAGCCCATCTGAAGTTTGACATTCCAAATGACATTCTCCCAATCCTCTTCTGGATCATCCAAATGCTCTCTAGCAAACAAATTATTAAACTAATTAATTAATTAATTAATTAAATTGCCTGTCCTAATAAATGTTTTTTTTTTTTTTTTTAATTAAACATTCTTGTTCTTAACCCTGCCATACTTCCTTCAATAGAAACATGTTTGGATTGTTGTTTTAAGTTGCAATGTATAATGTGGTAAAAACATGCATAGTCTTTGTCTAGTTTGCCGTTAATAGAAGAGGGTCGGAGGGTCGTATTACGTACAGTCCTCTGATTGGTTTACCGCCCCGATCTACGTAAAATGTAATGTCCTCTGATTGGTTTATCGGGTCTACAGATTACGCCTGTATATTACTTCTGTGTGGCGGAAGCCACACAAAACAACTTCACAGATTTGGAAATTCGGTCCACACAAAAGACGCACCTTCATTTTTTAAGAAAATTAAAGGCTTTTAAATATGCCAAAATACGCGGAAAATGCAGTACATAAAGAAATGAAATGTTTATTATCTAATATCAGAGTTTAATTTTTTCATGCGGCATATTAATTGTAATTACCCTTGATAATGTTCAACGATTGGATGCAATGATCAATTAAGTTTGTGTCTGACTGGTAGTTTTTAGATAAAAGCCTAATATGTAGACCTGATGAACCAATCAGAGGACATTACGTTTTACGTAGACCGGGGCAGAAAACCAATCAGAGGATTGTATGTAACACGTAGAGAACAAACCTCTGCCGCCATTGATAAAGAAATACCATTGTTTGTGCAAAGCAAACACCATTAGGACCATCTAAAATGGCATCGACAAAGAGACATGCTTACGAGGAATAATTCAAGCTTTCTGGAAAGCCGGAATCATTGCCGAACGTATGTTTAATGGTGAAATTGCCCGACTGTTTACTGTTTAATTTGGATACAGAAGATGAGGACTTTGTTGGATTTGTGTATTATCTATTAGCAATGGGAGTACAATATAATACATGATTAAATAGTAGAATAAAGTACAACATATGGCCACTTCAAAAAGATTTTCAGCCAAGGGATCACATTTCGCAAGAACTAACTTACACTCGGGAGGAAAATGAGTCGTAATCGGCAAAGCCAGGGTCAGGAAACAAACCGGACAGGTTTACCACAATAGATCCGCTGACCGGGTCGTCACTAGAGAAGGAACCCCCGTCGATCGAAAGGTCATCCCTTTGGAGCAACGGGAAAGTCTCAGCTGGTGGAGAGATAGCAGTTGTAATTAGCCTGTTAATTAGGGACCGGAGACAAGGGATGCAACAACATCCACACAAGGTCAAAATGGCAGAGAAAACGGCAATGGAGACCAGGGCAGAGGAAACCCGTGAGTCGTCACCTTATCGTGGTGGAGGGGTTTGCGTGCCCCTATGATCCTAGGAGCCATGTTGTCGGGGGCTTCATGCCCCTGGTAGGGTCACCCATGGCAAACGGGTCCTAGGTGAGGGGTCAGACAAAGCACGGCTCACCCAAGCCCCTTATGACGAAAAACACAAATGGACTTTGTTTTCCCTCGCCCGGACGCGGGTCACCGGGGCCTCCCTCTGGAGCCAGGCCTGGAGGCGGGACTCGAAGGCGAGCGTCTGGTGGCCGGGCCTTCGCCCATGGGGCCCGGCCGGGCATAGCCCGAAATGGAAACGTGGGTCCCCCTTCCCATGGGCTCACCACCTGTGGGAGGGGCCGAAGGGGTCGGGTGCAATGTGAGCTGGGCGGAAGCCAAAGGCAGGGACCTCGGCGGTCTGATCCCCGGCTGCAGAAGCTGGCTCTTGGGACATGGAATGTCACCTCTCTGGCTGGAAAGGAGCCCGAGCTGGTGTGCGAGGCAGAAAAATTCCGACTAGATATAGTCGGACTAGCCTCCACGCACAGTTTGGGTTCCGGTACAAGCCCTCTCGAGGGGGGCTGGACTCTCTTCCACTCTGGAGTTGTCCACGGTGAGAGGCGTCGAGAAGGTGTGGGTATACTTATTGCCCCCCGGCTGGGCGCCTGCACATTGGGGTTCACCCCGGTGTACGAGAGGGTAGCCTCCCTCCGCCTTCGGGTGGGGGGACGGGTCCTGACTGTTGTTTGTGTCTATGCACCAAACGGCAGCTCAGAGTACCCACCCTTCTTGGGGTCCCTGGAGGAAGTGCTGGAGAGCGCTCCTTCTGGGGACTCCATCGTTCTACTGGGTGACTTCAATGCTCACGTGGGCAATGACAGTGAGACCTGGAAGGGCGTGATTGGGAGGAACGCCCCCCCCGATCTGAACCCGAGCGGTGTTCTATTGCTGGACTTCTGTGCTCGACACGGATTTTCAATAATGAACACCATGTTCAAGCATAAGGGTGTCCATGTGTGCACTTGGCACCAGGACACCCTAGGCCGCAGTTCGATGATCGACTTTGTAGTCGTGTCGTCGGATTTGCGGCCGCATGTTTTGGACACTCGGGTGAAGAGAGGGGCGGAGCTGTCAACTGATCACCACCTGGTGGTGGGTTGGCTCCGATGGTGGGGGAAGATGCCGGTCCGACCTGGCAGACCCAAACGCTCTGTGAGGGTATGCTGGGAACGTCTGGCAGAATCTCCTGTCAGGAAGAGCTTCAACTCCCACCTCCGGCAGAGCTTTTCCCACGTCCCGGGGGAGGCGGGGGACATTGAATCCGAGTGGACCATGTTCCGCGCCTCCATTGTTGAGGCGGCCGACCGGAGCTGTGACCGTAAGGTCGTTGGTGCCTGTCGTGGCGGCAATCCCCGAACCCGCTGGTGGACACCGGCGGTAAGGGATGCCGTCAAGCTGAAGAAGGAGTCCTATGGGGCCGTTTTGGCCTGCGGGACTCCGGAGGCAGCTGACAGGTACCGGATGGCCAAGCGGAACGCGGCTTCGGTGGTTGCTGAGGCAAAAACCCGGGCGTGGGAGGAGTTTGGTGAGGCCATGGAGAATGACTTTCGGACGGCTTCGAGGAAATTCTGGTCCACCATCCGGCTTCTCAGGAGGGGGAAGCAGTGCAACGTCAACACTATTTACAGTGGGGATGGCGTGCTGCTGAGCTCGACTCGGGACGTCGTGAGTCGGTGGGGAGAATACTTCGAAGACCTCCTCAATTCCACCTACGCGCCTTCCATTGAGGAAGCAGGGCCTGGAGACTCTGAGGCGGATTCTCCAATCTCTGGGGTCGAAGTCACTGAGGTAGTTAAAAAACTCCTCGGTGGCAAGGCCCCGGTGGTGGATGAGATCCGCCCGGAGTTCTTAAAGGCTCTGGATGTTGTGGGGCTGTCATGGCTGACACGCCTCTACAACGTTGCGTGGACAGCGGGGACAGTGCCTCTGGATTGGCAGACTGGGGTGGTGGTTCCCCTCTTCAAGAAGGGGGACCGGAGGGTGTGTTCCAATTACAGGGGAATCACACTCCTCAGCCTCCCTGGTAAGGTCTGTTCAGGGGTGCTGGAGAGGAGGGTCCGTCGGGAGGTCGAACCTCGGATTCAGGAGGAGCAGTGTGGCTTTCGTCCTGGCCGTGGAACAGTGGACCATCTCTACACCCTCGGCAGGATCCTCGAGGGTGCATGGGAGTTCGCCCAACCAGTCCACATGTGTTTTGTGGACTTGGAGAAGGCGTTCGACCGTGTCCCTCGGGAGGTTCTGTGGAGGGTGCTTCGGGAGTACGGGTGCCGAGCCAACTGATAAGGGCGGTTCGGTCCCTGTATCACCGATGCCAGAGTCTGGTCCGCATTTCCGGCAGTAAGTCGGATTCGTTCCCAGTGAGGGTTGGCTGCCCTTTGTCACCGATTCTGTTCATAATTTTTATGGACAGAATTTCTAGGCGCAGCCGAGGCGTTGAGGGGGTCCGGTTTGGGGACCTCAGCATCGCGTCTCTGCTTTTTGCAGATGACGTAGTGCTGTTGGCTTCTTCAGGCCGTGATCTCCAGCTCTCGCTGGAACGGTTCACAACCGAGTGTGAAGCGGTCGGGATGAGGGTCAGCACCTCCAAATCCGAGTCCATGGTCCTCGATCGGAAAAGGGTGGAATGCCCTCTCCGGATCGGGGATGAGATCCTGCCCCAAGTGGAGGAGTTCAAGTATCTTGGAGTCTTGTTCACGAGTGAGGGGAGGATGGAGCGTGAGATTGACAGGCGGATCGGTGCAGCGTCGGCAGTAATGCGGACCCTGTACCGGTCCGTTCTGGTGAAGAGAGAGCTGAGCCAAAAGGCAAAGCTCTCAATTTACCGGTCGATTTACGCTCCTACCCTCACCTACGGTCACGAGCTATGGGTCGTGACCGAAAGAACAAGATCTCGGATACAAGCGGCCGAAATGAGTTTTCTCCGCAGGATGTCCGGGCTCTCCCTTAGAGATAGGGTGAGAAGCTCGGTCATCCGGGAGAGACTCGGAGTAGAGGTGCTACTCCTCCACGTTGAGAGGAGCCAGATGAGGTGGCTCGGACATCTTATCAGGATGCCTCCTGGACACCTCCCTGGGGAGGTGTTCCGGGCATGTCCCACCGGTAGGAGACCCCGGGGACGACCCAGGACGCGCTGGAGAGACTATGTCTCTCAGCTGGCCTGGGAACGCCTTGGGATCCCCCGGGATGAGCTGGACGAAGTGGCTGGGGAAAGGGAAGTCTGGGAGTCCCTCCTAAAGCTGCTGCCCCCGCGACCCGACCCCGGATAAGCGGAAGAAGATGGATGGATGGATGGATGGATGGATGGATGGATGGATGGATGGATGGATGGATGGATGGATAAAGTACAACTGAACTCACTGTCTTGCTCCCGTGATGTTTTTTTTTACCGTAAATTATGGCATGTACTTCTATGTGTGGATTAAGTAAAGAAAAGCCCCCAGAATTGAGTCTGCACCTTTTAACCTGAAGTGCCTTATGATGTGGAAAATACGGTACATTTCCAAAAGAAACTTACCGCATGTTTATACAATATACATATTGCTGCTCGTGCACATATCACAATAGTGATTTTTTTTATATCTTGTGCAGCCCTATTATGTTCAACCTTAGTGACATTCCTGATATGTACCAGCCCTATTAATATTTTATTTCTGTAAAACACATTAAAGATGCATCAACAACGTGGTGGGTCGCCAGTGTGACCGTTGCGCATCCGGTTTCCATGGTTATCCAAATTGCCAACCATGTGACTGCAATGAGGCAGGAACTGAGGAAGAAGTGTGCAACTCTTTCACTGGACAATGTCGGTGCAAGGTGAGCATAAAATAAAAATATTAAATTCTTACCATCCAAAGTAGTTTTGTATTTGCTGGTAATACATTATACCGTATTTTTTGGACTATAAGTCACGTTTTTTTTCATAGTTTGGGTGGGGGGGGGTGACTTATACTCAGGAGCGACTTATATGTGAAATTATTCACAAAGTTTAAAAATTCAAAAATCCACTATGTCTTGAGACCGCGATAAACGAACCACGACGTAGCAAAGGATTACTGTAATCTGAACTGCAACTGCGGCGCATACTCGGTGGTGTTTTACATAAAGGACAAAGGATTCAATCACAGGATTTAATGACTTGCAGTGACAGATATTGTTTGATAAAATTGTTGTTTATAATTATATTATAAATGCAACCACCATCAGCGGCGTGCACCCGGCATTGTTGACATAAAGGACGATTGATGGATTTAATGTTTTGGAGTGACACAGATGGTTTGATAATATTATTGCTTATATAATAGTTATTTGATGTATAATTTATATATCGTTATATGGGCCTGTGGGAGAATTTGAAGTGCAACCGCCGTCAGCGGTGCGCACTCGGTATTGTTGACATAAAGGACGATCGATGGATTTAATGATTTGGAGTGACACAGATGGTTTGATAATAATATTGCTTATTTGATAGTTATTTGATATTTAATTTATATATCGTTATATGGGCCTGTGGAATAATTTCAAGTGCAACCGCCGTCAGCGGCGCGCACCCGGCATTGTTCACATAAAGGACGATCGATGGATTTAATGATTTGGAGTGACACAGATGGTTTGATAAAGGTGTTATTTATGTTATAGTTACTTGGATAACTGTCAATGTTACGTCAGGCCCGTTCTCAGCTCTTCGTTTGTGTTTATGTCACGTTACCATACCGTATCGTTTAGCCTGTTGTTGCATGTTCATGTCTGTTCTTGGTGTTGGATTTTGTCTAATAAATTTCCCCCAAAATAGCGATTTATATGGGTTTTTTTTTTCACTTTATTGTGCATTTTATGGCTAATGCGACATATATGACCAGCTCAGTGGCCTAGTGGTAGAGTGTCCGCCCTGAGACTGGAAGGTTGTGGGTTCAAACCCCGGCCGGGTCATACCAAAGACTATAAAAATGGGACCCATTGCCTCCCTGCTCTGCACTCAGCATTAAGGGATGGAATTGGGGGGTTAGATCACCAAATGATTCCCGAGCGCGGCACCGCTGCTGCTCACTGCTCCCCTCTCCCCCAGGGGATGGATCAAAATCACATGGGGATGGGTTAAATGCAGAGGACAAATTTCACCACACCCAGATGTGTGTGTGTGACGATGATCATTGGGGGACTATATGTCAGGCTGGGAACAAGGCGGAGGACTCGGATGCAGAGTCGTTTCTTTCTCTGATTTATTCCAGCACACACACTGATCAAAAGTACAACTCAAAACGCCTCTTGCGAGGGAAAACACGTGGCAAAAAGTTCAAACAAAAGCGTCGCACTGGGGCGAGACAAAAAGGCTATGGGGATCACGGCACTAACAAAAAGCGTCGCTCGGTGGCGAGACAAAAAGGCTATGGGGATCAAGGCACTAACAAAAAGCGTCGCTCTGTGGCGAGACAAAAAGGAGGAGTCTTACTGAGAGCTCGGACGTCAAAGAATCGCTGGTGGTCGGGACGAGGCAAGACACACTGGCACAAGACAAGGGGAAGACACGGACTAAATACACACAAAAGGGCGGGGACACAGGTGCTGACAATTAGTGTCAACTACACAGGTGCACACCATCCCGATGGGAAGACAAGACAACCAAACACCGAGGAAGGAAACACGAACTGAAACGGAAGGGATGACAACATAAAACAGGAAGTAAAGTTACGACACTGACGAGACAGAAAACTGGAAAAATAAACGCGACCGCATGACACTATATTCCGGAGCGACTTTTAG